>NC_059207.1:23228046-23250546 GCF_020615455.1 Coregonus clupeaformis
ACTACTTTAGACCAGAGAATGGCACCCTATTCCCTATATAGTGCACTACTTTAGACCAGAGAATGGCACCCTATTCCCTATATAGTGCACTACTTTAGACCAGAGAATGGCACCCTATTCCCTATATAGTACACTACTTTACACCAGAGAATGGCACCCTATTCCCTATATAGTGCACTACTTTAGACCAGAGAATGGCACCCTATTCCCTATATAGTGCACTACTTTAGACCAGAGAATGGCACCCTATTCCCTATATAGTGCACTACTTTAGACCAGAGAATGGCACCCTATTCCCTATATAGTGCACTACTTTAGACCAGAGAATGGCACCCTATTCCCCTATATAGTGCACTACTTTAGACCAGAGAATGGCACCCTATTCCCTATATAGTGCACTACTTTAGACCAGAGAATGGCACCCTATTCACTATATAGTGCACTACTTTAGACCAGAGAATGGCACCCTATTCCCTATATAGTGCACTACTTTAGACCAGAGAATGGCACCCTATTCCCTATATAGTGCACTACTTTAGACCAGAGAATGGCACCCTATTCCCTATATAGTGCACTACTTTAGACCAGAGAATGGCACCCTATTCCCTATATAGTGCACTACTTTAGACCAGATAATGGCACCCTATTCCCTATATAGTGCACTACTTTAGACCAGAGAATGGCACCCTATTCCCTATATAGTGCACTACTTTAGACCAGAGAATGGCACCCTATTCCCTATATAGTGCACTATTTTAGACCAGAGAATGGCACCCTATTCCCTATATAGTGCACTACTTTAGACCAGAGAATGGCACCCTATTCCCTATATAGTGCACTACTTTAGACCAGAGAATGGCACCCTATTCCCAAATAGTGCACTATTTTAGACCAGAGAATGGCACCCTATTCCATATATAGTGCACTACTTTAGACCAGAGAATGGCACCCTATTCCCTATATAGTGCACTACTTTAGACCATTAAATGGCACCCTATTCCCTATATAGTGCACTACTTTAGACCAGAGAATGGCACCCTATTCCCTATATAGTGCACTACTTTAGACCAGAGAATGGCACCCTATTCCCTATATAGTGCACTATTTTAGACCAGAGAATGGCACCCTATTCCCTATATAGTGCACTACTTTAGACCAGAGAATGGCACCCTATTCCCTATATAGTGCACTACTTTAGACCAGAGAATGGCACCCTATTCCCTATATAGTGCACTACTTTAGACCAGAGAATGGCACCCTATTCCCTATATAGTGCACTATTTTAGACCAGAGAATGGCACCCTATTCCCTATATAGTGCACTACTTTAGACCATTAAATGGCACCCTATTCCCTATATAGTGCACTACTTTAGACCAGAGAATGGCACCCTATTCCCTATATAGTGCACTATTTTAGACCAGAGAATGGCACCCTATTCCCTATATAGTGCACTACTTTAGACCAGAGAATGGCACCCTATTCCCTATATAGTGCACTACTTTAGACCATAGAATGGCACCCTATTCCCTATATAGTGCACTACTTTAGACCAGAGAATGGCACCCTATTCCCTATATAGTGCACTACTTTAGACCAGAGAATGGCACCCTATTCCCTATATAGTGCACTACTTTAGACCAGAGAATGGCACCCTATTCCCTATATAGTGCACTATTTTAGACCAGAGAATGGCACCCTATTCCCTATATAGTGCACTACTTTAGACCAGAGAATGGCACCCTATTCCCTATATAGTGCACTACTTTAGACCAGATAATGGCACCCTATTCCCTATAAAGTGCACTACTTTAGACCAGAGAATGGCACCCTATTCCCTATATAGTGCACTACTTTAGACCAGAGAATGGCACCCTATTCCCTATATAGTGCACTACTTTAGACCAGAGAATGGCACCCTATTCCCTATATAGTGCACTACTTTAGACCATAGAATGGCACCCTATTCCCTATATAGTGCACTACTTTAGACCAGAGAATGGCACCCTATTCCTATATAGTGCACTACTTTAGACCAGAGAATGGCACCCTATTCCCTATATAGTGCACTACTTTAGACCAGAGAATGGCACCCTATTCCCTATATAGTGCACTATTTTAGACCAGAGAATGGCACCCTATTCCCTATATAGTGCACTACTTTAGACCAGAGAATGGCACCCTATTCCCTATATAGTGCACTACTTTAGACCAGATAATGGCACCCTATTCCCTATAAAGTGCACTACTTTAGACCAGAGAATGGCACCCTATTCCCTATATAGTGCACTACTTTAGACCAGAGAATGGCACCCTATTCCCTATATAGTGCACTACTTTAGACCAGAGAATGGCACCCTATTCCCATATAGTGCACTACTTTAGACCAGAGAATGGCACCCTATTCCCATATAGTGCACTACTTTAGACCAGAGAATGGCACCCTATTCCCTATATAGTGCACTACTTTAGACCAGAGAATGGCACCCTATTCCCTATATAGTGCACTACTTTAGACCAGAGAATGGCACCCTATTCCCATATAGTGCACTACTTTAGACCAGAGAATGGCACCCTATTCCCATATAGTGCACTACTTTAGACCAGAGAATGGCACCCTATTCCCTATATAGTGCACTACTTTAGACCAGAGAATGGCACCCTATTCCCCTATATAGTGCACTACTTTAGACCAGAGAATGGCACCCTATTCCCTATAAAGTGCACTACTTTAGACCAGAGAATGGCACCCTATTCCCTATATAGTGCACTACTTTAGACCAGAGAATGGCACCCTATTCCCTATATAGTGCACTACTTTAGACCAGAGAATGGCACCCTATTCCCTATATAGTGCACTACTTTAGACCATAGAATGGCACCCTATTCCCTATATAGTGCACTACTTTAGACCAGAGAATGGCACCCTATTCCCTATATAGTGCACTACTTTAGACCAGAGAATGGCACCCTATTCCCTATAAAGTGCACTACTTTAGACCAGAGAATGGCACCCTATTCCCTATATAGTGCACTACTTTAGACCAGAGAATGGCACCCTATTCCCTATATAGTGCACTACTTTAGACCAGAGAATGGCACCCTATTCCCTATATAGTGCACTACTTTAGACCAGAGAATGGCACCCTATTCCCTATATAGTGCACTACTTTAGACCAGAGAATGGCACCCTATTCCCTATATAGTGCACTACTTTAGACCAGAGAATGGCACCCTATTCCCTATATAGTGCACTACTTTAGACCAGAGAATGGCACCCTATTCCCTATATAGTGCACTACTTTAGACCAGAGAATGGCACCCTATTCCCTATATAGTGCACTACTTTAGACCAGAGAATGGCACCCTATTCCCTATATAGTGCACTACTTTAGACCAGATAATGGCACCCTATTCCCTATATAGTGCACTACTTTAGACCAGAGAATGGCACCCTATTCCCTATATAGTGCACTACTTTAGACCAGAGAATGGCACCCTATTCCCTATATAGTGCACTATTTTAGACCAGAGAATGGCACCCTATTCCCTATATAGTGCACTACTTTAGACCAGAGAATGGCACCCTATTCCCTATATAGTGCACTACTTTAGACCAGAGAATGGCACCCTATTCCCAAATAGTGCACTATTTTAGACCAGAGAATGGCACCCTATTCCATATATAGTGCACTACTTTAGACCAGAGAATGGCACCCTATTCCCTATATAGTGCACTACTTTAGACCATTAAATGGCACCCTATTCCCATATAGTGCACTACTTTAGACCAGAGAATGGCACCCTATTCCCTATATAGTGCACTACTTTAGACCAGAGAATGGCACCCTATTCCCTATATAGTGCACTATTTTAGACCAGAGAATGGCACCCTATTCCTATATAGTGCACTACTTTAGACCAGAGAATGGCACCCTATTCCCTATATAGTGCACTATTTTAGACCAGAGAATGGCACCCTATTCCCTATATAGTGCACTACTTTAGACCAGAGAATGGCACCCTATTCCCTATATAGTGCACTACTTTAGACCAGAGAATGGCACCCTATTCCCTATATAGTGCACTATTTTAGACCAGAGAATGGCACCCTATTCCCTATATAGTGCACTACTTTAGACCATTAAATGGCACCCTATTCCCTATATAGTGCACTACTTTAGACCAGAGAATGGCACCCTATTCCCTATATAGTGCACTACTTTAGACCAGAGAATGGCACCCTATTCCCTATATAGTGCACTACTTTAGACCAGAGAATGGCACCCTATTCCCTATATAGTGCACTACTTTAGACCAGAGAATGGCACCCTATTCCCTATATAGTGCACTATTTTAGACCAGAGAATGGCACCCTATTCCCTATATAGTGCACTACTTTAGACCAGAGAATGGCACCCTATTCCCTATATAGTGCACTACTTTAGACCAGAGAATGGCACCCTATTCCCAAATAGTGCACTATTTTAGACCAGAGAATGGCACCCTATTCCATATATAGTGCACTACTTTAGACCAGAGAATGGCACCCTATTCCCTATATAGTGCACTACTTTAGACCATTAAATGGCACCCTATTCCCTATATAGTGCACTACTTTAGACCAGAGAATGGCACCCTGTTCCCTATATAGTGCACTACTTTAGACCAGAGAATGGCACCCTATTCCCTATATAGTGCACTATTTTAGACCAGAGAATGGCACCCTATTCCCTATATAGTGCACTACTTTAGACCAGAGAATGGCACCCTATTCCCTATATAGTGCACTATTTTAGACCAGAGAATGGCACCCTATTCCCTATATAGTGCACTACTTTAGACCAGAGAATGGCACCCTATTCCCTATATAGTGCACTACTTTAGACCAGAGAATGGCACCCTATTCCCTATATAGTGCACTATTTTAGACCAGAGAATGGCACCCTATTCCCTATATAGTGCACTACTTTAGACCATTAAATGGCACCCTATTCCCTATATAGTGCACTACTTTAGACCAGAGAATGGCACCCTATTCCCTATATAGTGCACTATTTTAGACCAGAGAATGGCACCCTATTCCCTATATAGTGCACTACTTTAGACCAGAGAATGGCACCTATTCCCCTATATAGTGCACTACTTTAGACCATAGAATGGCACCCTATTCCCTATATAGTGCACTACTTTAGACCAGAGAATGGCACCCTATTCCCTATATAGTGCACTACTTTAGACCAGAGAATGGCACCCTATTCCCTATATAGTGCACTATTTTAGACCAGAGAATGGCACCCTATTCCCTATATAGTGCACTACTTTAGACCAGAGAATGGCACCCTATTCCCTATATAGTGCACTACTTTAGACCAGATAATGGCACCCTATTCCCTATAAAGTGCACTACTTTAGACCAGAGAATGGCACCCTATTCCCTATATAGTGCACTACTTTAGACCAGAGAATGGCACCCTATTCCCTATATAGTGCACTACTTTAGACCAGAGAATGGCACCCTATTCCCTATATAGTGCACTACTTTAGACCAGAGAATGGCACCCTATTCCCTATATAGTGCACTACTTTAGACCAGAGAATGGCACCCTATTCCCTATATAGTGCACTACTTTAGACCAGAGAATGGCACCCTATTCCCTATATAGTGCACTACTTTAGACCAGAGAATGGCACCCTATTCCCTATAGTGCACTACTTTAGACCAGAGAATGGCACCCTATTCCCTATATAGTGCACTACTTTAGACCAGAGAATGGCACCCTATTCCCTATATAGTGCACTACTTTAGACCAGAGAATGGCACCCTATTCCCTATATAGTGCACTACTTTAGACCAGATAATGGCACCCTATTCCCTATATAGTGCACTACTTTAGACCATTAAATGGCACCCTATTCCCTATATAGTGCACTACTTTAGACCAGAGAATGGCACCCTATTCCCTATATAGTGCACTATTTTAGACCAGAGAATGGCACCCTATTCCATATAGTGCACTACTTTAGACCAGAGAATGGCACCCTATTCCCTATATAGTGCACTACTTTAGACCATAGAATGGCACCCTATTCCCTATATAGTGCACTACTTTAGACCAGAGAATGGCACCCTATTCCCTATATAGTGCACTACTTTAGACCAGAGAATGGCACCCTATTCCCTATATAGTGCACTACTTTAGACCAGAGAATGGCACCCTATTCCCTATATAGTGCACTATTTTAGACCAGAGAATGGCACCCTATTCCCTATATAGTGCACTACTTTAGACCAGAGAATGGCACCCTATTCCCTATATAGTGCACTACTTTAGACCAGATAATGGCACCCTATTACCTATAAAGTGCACTACTTTAGACCAGAGAATGGCACCCTATTCCCTATATAGTGCACTACTTTAGACCAGAGAATGGCACCCTATTCCCTATATAGTGCACTACTTTAGACCAGAGAATGGCACCCTATTCCCTATATAGTGCACTACTTTAGACCAGAGAATGGCACCCTATTCCTATATAGTGCACTACTTTAGACCAGAGAATGGCACCCTATTCCCTATATAGTGCACTACTTTAGACCAGAGAATGGCACCCTATTCCCTATAGTGCACTACTTTAGACCAGAGAATGGCACCCTATTCCCTATATAGTGCACTACTTTAGACCAGAGAATGGCACCCTATTCCCTATATAGTGCACTACTTTAGACCAGAGAATGGCACCCTATTCCCTATATAGTGCACTACTTTAGACCAGAGAATGGCACCCTATTCCCTATATAGTGCACTACTTTAGACCAGATAATGGCACCCTATTCCCTATATAGTGCACTACTTTAGACCAGAGAATGGCACCCTATTCCCTATATAGTGCACTACTTTAGACCAGAGAATGGCACCCTATTCCCTATATAGTGCACTATTTTAGACCAGAGAATGGCACCCTATTCCCTATATAGTGCACTACTTTAGACCAGAGAATGGCACCCTATTCCCTATATAGTGCACTACTTTAGACCAGAGAATGGCACCCTATTCCCAAATAGTGCACTATTTTAGACCAGAGAATGGCACCCTATTCCATATATAGTGCACTACTTTAGACCAGAGAATGGCACCCTATTCCCTATATAGTGCACTACTTTAGACCATAAAATGGCACCCTATTCCCTATATAGTGCACTACTTTAGACCAGAGAATGGCACCCTATTCCCTATATAGTGCACTACTTTAGACCAGAGAATGGCACCCTATTCCCTATATAGTGCACTATTTTAGACCAGAGAATGGCACCCTATTCCCTATATAGTGCACTACTTTAGACCAGAGAATGGCACCCTATTCCCTATATAGTGCACTACTTTAGACCAGAGAATGGCACCCTATTCCCTATATAGTGCACTACTTTAGACCAGAGAATGGCACCCTATTCCCTATATAGTGCACTACTTTAGACCAGAGAATGGCACCCTATTCCCTATATAGTGCACTATTTTAGACCAGAGAATGGCACCCTATTCCCTATATAGTGCACTACTTTAGACCATTAAATGGCACCCTATTCCCTATATAGTGCACTACTTTAGACCAGAGAATGGCACCCTATTCCCCTATATAGTGCACTATTTTAGACCAGAGAATGGCACCCTATTCCCTATATAGTGCACTACTTTAGACCAGAGAATGGCACCCTATTCCCTATATAGTGCACTACTTTAGACCATAGAATGGCACCCTATTCCCTATATAGTGCACTACTTTAGACCAGAGAATGGCACCCTATTCCTATATAGTGCACTACTTTAGACCAGAGAATGGCACCCTATTCCCTATATAGTGCACTACTTTAGACCAGAGAATGGCACCCTATTCCCTATATAGTGCACTACTTTAGACCAGAGAATGGCACCCTATTCCCTATATAGTGCACTATTTTAGACCAGAGAAAGGCACCCCTATTCCCATATAGTGCACTATTTTAGACCAGAGAATGGCACCTATTCCCTATATAGTGCACTACTTTAGACCAGAGAATGGCACCCTATTCCCTATATAGTGCACTACTTTAGACCAGAGAATGGCACCCTATTCCCTATATAGTGCACTACTTTAGACCAGAGAATGGCACCCTATTCCCTATATAGTGCACTATTTTAGACCAGAGAATGGCACCCTATTCCCTATATAGTGCACTACTTTAGACCAGAGAATGGCACCCTATTCCCTATATAGTGCACTACTTTAGACCAGAGAATGGCACCCTATTCCCTATAAAGTGCACTACTTTAGACCAGAGAATGGCACCCTATTCCCTATATAGTGCACTACTTTAGACCAGAGAATGGCACCCTATTCCCTATATAGTGCACTACTTTAGACCAGAGAATGGCACCCTATTCCCTATATAGTGCACTACTTTAGACCAGAGAATGGCACCCTATTCCCTATATAGTGCACTACTTTAGACCAGAGAATGGCACCCTATTCCCTATATAGTGCACTACTTTAGACCAGAGAATGGCACCCTATTCCCTATATAGTGCACTACTTTAGACCAGAGAATGGCACCCTATTCCCTATATAGTGCACTACTTTAGACCAGAGAATGGCACCCTATTCCCTATATAGTGCACTACTTTAGACCAGAGAATGGCACCCTATTCCCTATATAGTGCACTACTTTAGACCAGAGAATGGCACCCTATTCCCTATATAGTGCACTACTTTAGACCAGAGAATGGCACCCTATTCCCTATATAGTGCACTACTTTAGACCAGAGAATGGCACCCTATTCCCTATATAGTGCACTACTTTAGACCAGAGAATGGCACCCTATTCCCTATATAGTGCACTACTTTAGACCAGAGAATGGCACCCTATTCCCTATATAGTGCACTACTTTAGACCAGAGAATGGCACCCCTATTCCCTATATAGTGACTACTTTAGACCAGAGAATGGCACCCTATTCCCTATATAGTGCACTACTTTAGACCAGAGAATGGCACCCTATTCCCTATATAGTGCACTACTTTAGACCAGAGAATGGCACCCTATTCCCTATATAGTGCACTACTTTAGACCAGAGAATGGCACCCTATTCCCTATATAGTGCACTACTTTAGACCAGAGAATGGCACCCTATTCCCCTATAGTGCACTACTTTAGACCAGAGAATGGCACCCTATTCCCTATATAGTGCACTACTTTAGACTCAGAGAATGGCACCCTATTCCCTATATAGTGCACTACTTTAGACCAGAGAATGGCACCCTATTCCCTATAGTGCACTACTTTAGACCAGAGAATGGCACCCTATTCCCTATATAGTGCACTACTTTAGACCAGAGAATGGCACCCTATTCCCTATATAGTGCACTACTTTAGACCAGAGAATGGCACCCTATTCCCTATATAGTGCACTACTTTAGACCAGAGAATGGCACCCTATTCCTATATAGTGCACTACTTTAGACCAGAGAATGGCACCCTATTCCTATATAGTGCACTACTTTAGACCAGAGAATGGCACCCTATTCCCTATATAGTGCACTACTTTAGACCAGAGAATGGCACCCTATTCCCTATATAGTGCACTACTTTAGACCAGAGAATGGCACCCTATTCCCTATATAGTGCACTACTTTAGACCAGAGAATGGCACCCTATTCCTATATAGTACTACTTTAGACCAGAGAATGGCACCCTATTCCCTATATAGTGCACTACTTTAGACCAGAGAATGGCACCCTATTCCCTATATAGTGCACTACTTTAGACCAGAGAATGGCACCCTATTCCCTATATAGTGCACTATTTTAGACCAGAGAATGGCACCCTATTCCTATATAGTGCACTACTTTAGACCAGAGAATGGCACCCTATTCCCTATATAGTGCACTACTTTAGACCAGAGAATGGCACCCTATTCCCTATATAGTGCACTACTTTAGACCAGAGAATGGCACCCTATTCCCTATATAGTGCACTACTTTAGACCAGAGAATGGCACCCTATTCCCTATATAGTGACTACTTTAGACCAGAGAATGGCACCCTATTCTCCTATATAGTGCACTACTTTAGACCAGAGAATGGCACCCTATTCCCTATAGTGCACTACTTTAGACCAGAGAATGGCACCCTATTCCCTATATAGTGCACTACTTTAGACTCAGAGAATGGCACCCTATTCCCTATATAGTGCACTATTTTAGACCAGAGAATGGCACCCTATTCCCTATATAGTGCACTACTTTAGACCAGAGAATGGCACCCTATTCCCTATATAGTGCACTATTTTAGACCAGAGAATGGCACCCTATTCCTATAGTGCACTACTTTAGACCAGAGAATGGCACCCTATTCCCTATATAGTGCACTACTTTAGACCAGAGAATGGCACCCTATTCCCTATATAGTGCACTACTTTAGACCAGAGAATGGCACCCTATTCCCTATAGTACTACTTTAGACCAGAGAATGGCACCCTATTCCCTATATAGTGCACTACTTTAGACCAGAGAATGGCACCCTATTCCCTATATAGTGCACTACTTTAGACCAGAGAATGGCACCTATTCCCTATATAGTGCACTACTTTAGACCAGAGAATGGCACCCTATTCCCTATATAGTGCACTACTTTAGACCAGAGAATGGCACCCTATTCCCTATATAGTGCACTACTTTAGACCAGAGAATGGCACCCTATTCCCATATAGTGCACTACTTTAGACCAGAGAATGGCACCCTATTCCCATATAGTGCACTACTTTAGACCAGAGAATGGCACCCTATTCCCTATATAGTGCACTACTTTAGACCAGAGAATGGCACCCTATTCCCTATATAGTGCACTACTTTAGACCAGAGAATGGCACCCTATTCCCTATATAGTGCACTACTTTAGACCAGAGAATGGCACCCTATTCCCTTATAGTGCACTACTTTAGACCAGAGAATGGCACCCTATTCCCTATATAGTGCACTACTTTAGACCAGAGAATGGCACCCTATTCCCATATAGTGCACTACTTTAGACCAGAGAATGGCACCCTATTCCCTATAGTGCACTACTTTAGACCAGAGAATGGCACCCTATTCCCTATATAGTGCACTACTTTAGACCAGAGAATGGCACCCTATTCCCTATATAGTGCACTACTTTAGACCAGAGAATGGCACCCTATTCCCATATAGTGCACTACTTTAGACCAGAGAATGGCACCCTATTCCCTATATAGTGCACTACTTTAGACCAGAGAATGGCACCCTATTCCCTATATAGTGCACTACTTTAGACCAGAGAATGGCACCCTATTCCCTATATAGTGCACTACTTTAGACCAGAGAATGGCACCCTATTCCCTATATAGTGCAACTACTTTAGACCAGAGAATGGCACCTATTCCCCATATAGTGCACTACTTTAGACCAGAGAATGGCACCCTATTCCCTATATAGTGCACTACTTTAGACCAGAGAATGGCACCCTATTCCCTATATAGTGCACTACTTTAGACCAGAGAATGGCACCCTATTCCCTATATAGTGCACTACTTTAGACCAGAGAATGGCACCCTATTCCCTATATAGTGCACTACTTTAGACCAGAGAATGGCACCCTATTCCTATAGTGCACTACTTTAGACCAGAGAATGGCACCCTATTCCCTATAGTGCACTACTTTAGACCAGAGAATGGCACCCTATTCCCTATAGTGCACTACTTTGAGACCAGAGAATGGCACCTATTCCCTATATAGTGCACTATTTTAGACCAGAGAATGGCACCTATTCCCTATATAGTGCACTACTTTAGACCAGAGAATGGCACCCTATTCCCTATATAGTGCACTACTTTAGACCAGATAATGGCACCCTATTCCTATAAAGTGCACTACTTTAGACCAGAGAATGGCACCCTATTCCCTATATAGTGCACTACTTTAGACCAGAGAATGGCACCCTATTCCCTATATAGTGCACTACTTTTAGACCAGAGAATGGCACCCTATTCCCTATATAGTGCACTACTTTAGACCATAGAATGGCACCCTATTCCCTATATAGTGCACTACTTTAGACCAGAGAATGGCACCCTATTCCCTATATAGTGCACTACTTTAGACCAGAGAATGGCACCCTATTCCCTATAGTGCACTACTTTAGACCAGAGAATGGCACCCTATTCCCTATATAAGTGCACTATTTTAGACCAGAGAATGGCACCCTATTCCCTATATAGTGCACTACTTTAGACCAGAGAATGGCACCCTATTCCCTATATAGTGCACTACTTTAGACCAGATAATGGCACCCTATTCCCTATAAAGTGCACTACTTTAGACCAGAGAATGGCACCCTATTCCCTATATAGTGCACTACTTTAGACCAGAGAATGGCACCCTATTCCCTATATAGTGCACTACTTTAGACCAGAGAATGGCACCCTATTCCCTATATAGTGCACTACTTTAGACCAGAGAATGGCACCCTATTCCCTATATAGTGCACTACTTTAGACCAGAGAATGGCACCCTATTCCCTATATAGTGCACTACTTAGACCAGAGAATGGCACCCTATTCCCTATATAGTGCACTACTTTAGACCAGAGAATGGCACCCTATTCCCTATATAGTGCACTACTTTAGACCAGAGAATGGCACCCTATTCCCTATATAGTGCACTACTTTAGACCAGAGAATGGCACCCTATTCCCTATACAGTGCACTACTTTAGACCAGAGAATGGCACCCTATTCCTTATATAGTGCACTACTTTAGACCAGAGAATGGCACCCTATTCCCTATATAGTGCACTACTTTAGACCAGAGAATGGCACCCTATTCCCTATATAGTGCACTACTTTAGACCAGAGAATGGCACCCTATTCCCTATATAGTGCACTACTTTAGACCAGAGAATGGCACCCTATTCCCTATATAGTGCACTACTTTAGACCAGAGAATGGCACCCTATGCCCTATATAGTGCACTACTTTAGACCAGGGGTCAATACTGGTCTGGTCAAAAGTAGTGCACTATATAGGGAATAGGTGGTGCCACGTGGGACGCATGTAGAGACTCCTGATGCTGAGCAGAGGGCTGAGGGGGTTTTTCCAGGCTTTCTACAGGACACATTACTCCAATGAGGTTTAGGCTTAAAGGACATCGCTGCTGATGAACCAACACTGGGGGAATAAAACCACTCACAGGACAGGAGCTCAGTCCCTGAAATTAATTATACTGCGGCGCCCACCCTAAAGAGCACAAGGTTAGTCTGTTTAAACCAGCCTGAATGCTGCTAACCCTAAAGAGCACAAGGTTAGCTTGTTTAAACCAGCCTGTGTGCTGCTAACCCTAAAGAGCACAAGGTTAGTCTGTTTAAACCAGCCTGAATGCTGCTAACCCTAAAGAGCACAAGGTTAGCTTGTTTAAACCAGCCTGAGTGCTGCTAACCCTAAAGAGCACAAGGTTAGCTTGTTTAAACCAGCCTGAATGCTGCTAACCCTAAAGAGCACAAGGTTAGCTTGTTTAAACCAGCCTGAATGCTGCTAACCCTAAAGAGCACAAGGTTAGCCTGTTTAAACCAGCCTGAGTGCTGCTAACCCTAAAGAGCACAAGCTTAGCCTGTTTAAACCAGCCTGAATGGTGCTAACCCTAAAGAGCACAAGGTTAGCTTGTTTAAACCTGCCTGAATGCTGCTAACCCTAAAGAGCACAAGGTTAGCTTGTTTAAACCAGCCTGAATGCTGCTAACCCTAAAGAGCACAAGGTTAGCTTGTTTAAACCAGCCTGAGTGCTGCTAACCCTAAAGAGCACAAGGTTAGCTTGTTTAAACCAGCCTGAGTGCTGCTAACCCTAAAGAGCACAAGGTTAGCTTGTTTAAACCAGCCTGAGTGCTGCTAACCCTAAAAAGCACAAAGGTTAGCCTGTTTAAACTAGCCTGAATGCCGCTAACCCTAAAGAGCACAAGGTTAGCCTGTTTAAACCAGCCTGAATGCGGCTAACACTAAAGAGCACGAGGTGGCCGAGAGAGAGCATTTTTGTGAGGTACCGAAGCGCTTTCATGGTTCAGGCTCTTTTCCGTGTTCAGATGCATGCATTCATCAAGCTAGCAACAGTCCTTCTACTGTCCCTCAGTAGTGTGTGTGTGTGTGTGTTTGTGTGTGTGTGTGTGTGTGTGTGTGTGTGTGTGTGTGTGTGTGTGTGTGTGTGTGTGTGTGTGTGTGTGTGTGTGTGTGTGTGTGTGTGTGTGTGTGTGTGTGTGTGTGTGTGTGTTTGTGTGTGTGCGTTTGCGTGTGCGTAGCCAGGGATGTAGTGGTAAAGATAGGAGGGGGAAATCTGCCTCCAACCGGTGCAGAATTGCTTCTTAATTGAGCTCCACACAATCCCAGTATAATTAACAACACCTATTTAACAGTAGCTCCTGCCAGGACAGCTACTGTAGGAGAGGAGAGGAGAGGAGAGGAGAGGAGAGGAGAGGAGAGGAGAGGAGAGGAGAGGAGAGGAGAGGAGAGGAGAGGAGAGGAGAGGAGAGGAGAGGAGAGGAGAGGAGAGGAGAGGAGAGGAGAGGAGAGGAGAGGGGAGGGGAGGGGAGGGGCTGGCTGTTTGGACAGATAGCTGGATGGCTGGTTGGCTGGCTGGCTGATTTGGTGTTTGGATGGCTGACCGGCTGGTTGGCGGGATGTTTGTCTGGGTTGCTGGCTGACTGGCTTGAGAGTGGCTGATTGACTGGCTGGCCGAATGGTTGGCTTGTTGAGTGGCTCGCTGGTTCGCTGTTTTCTTGGTTGGCTAGCTTGTTGGTTGGCTAGGTTGTTGGCTGGCTGGTTGGCTGGCTGGTTGGCTAGCTTGTTGGCTAGCTTGTTGGCTGACTGGCAGGCTGGTTTGGTAGTAGTTTGGTTATTTGGCTGGCTGGCGGATGGGCTGGCTGAGCTGGATGACTGACTGACTGACTGACTACTGGCTGGCTGGCTGGCTGTTTGGGTGGCTGGCTAGTTGGCTGTTTTGCTGGCTGGCTGGCTGGCTGGCTGTTTGGGTGGCTGGCTAGTTGGCTGTTTTGCTGGCTGGCTGGCTGGCTGGCTGTTTGGGTGGCTGGCTAGTTGGCTGTTTTGCTGGCTGGCTGGCTGGCTGGCTGTTTTGCTGGCTGGCTGGCTCCTGTCTGGGTTAGAGGGACTTCAGCTGGCTCTGTAGCCTCCGTAGCCTCTGTCGTAGCCGGCCGCGACCGGGAGACCCATGGGGCAGCGGACAATTAGCCAGCGTCGTCCAGGGTAGGGGAGGGAATGGCCGGCAGGGTTGTAGCTCAGTTGGTAGAGCATGGTGTTTGCAACGCCAGGGTTGTGGGTTCGATTCCCACGGGGGGCCAGTATGAAAATGTATGTACTCACTTAACTGTAAGTTGCTCTGGATAAGAGTGTCTGCTAAATGACTAAAATGTAAATGTAAATGTTTCACCTCTTTGTCTCCTAAGCCTAAGTGAAGTCAGTGGCTGTGGTAGGCACACACTGTGCCACACAAACTGGCCCTGCCCCCTGTCTGTCCCGGCCCGTGTCTGGCCCTGCCCCCTGCCTGGCCCTGCCCCCTGTCTGGCCCGGCCCCCTGTCTGGCCCTGCCCCCTGCCTGGCCCTGCCCCCTGCCTGGCCCTGCCCCCTGCCTGGCCCTGCCCCCTGTCTGGCCCGGCCCCCTGTCTGGCCCTGCCCCCTGCCTGGCCCTGCCCCCTGTCTGGCCCTGCCCCCTGCCTGGCCCTGCCTCCCTTCCTGGCAGCTTGTTAGCTGATAGAAATGGATTGAGTCCAACTGGATTTCTGACTGTGTGTATATGATGCATGGTCATATTTCCCTTTGTGATTAGTTTGTATGGTTTCCTTGATGCATACAGTATATTTGTTAGTGTGTGTACGTATAGGGTCATTTGTTGATTAGGAGTCCAGTTTAATGCATCAAGGCCATCGTAGAAAAGCAATGATGGTTGATTTATTAGCAGGTTTTATTCATGCAAAATCTGATGTTTCTTGCAGTGATAAATAGGAAAAGGACGGGGATGATGCTGTCTTGATTTAGTTTGGGATCCTTTCTCCCCTGTCTGTAAGGGACAGATAGATTTCTGGAAAGGTAAGAAGGGCCATGTTTGGAGAAAGGTGCTTTGATTCGTCAGTGGAGGAGTGGAAGGATTACGTTGTAGAAAACACTGCTTGCCTTGTCAGAAGGAGCAGGCCGTTTTGGGTTACATTCTCCTCCAAACAGTCACTTTCAGCCCTATTGAGATCCCAGATTACACCCCCCCCAGTACAATCACAAAGTAGTTGGAATGAAAATGCAACAAATCACCATAGTGCTCCAGTCTTTTGTGTCTGCTGTTTACTCTGTAACCCGTGAATCAAAGAGCTTCTCCTCTGACATCTAGCTGAGAGAGCCAGAGCAAACAGAGCCAGGTTGTAATGTGTGGTGCCGTAGCCTGGATTTACCTGCCCTTCTGTTGGCTGTGTCATGCCACTTCAGTGTCACGTTAACCCAAGGCAGTGGGAGACTCACTCATTGAACTGTGCTGACTGGCTACGCTGTATCCACTGTTGACTGTATTCTGCCTCAGTAAGCGACAATCCCCTCCTCTCTCATCACAGCATAAAGACTAACAGATTGAAGATTGCGGTTTCCCCTCCCAGCCAATGTTGCCTCTGTCCCATTGTTCTTCTCTGACAATAGTTCCACATACCCTGCAGCTTGAGTTTCTGTCTTCTTTATTGGTCAGGTATCAGCGTCTATACAACCCTCAGCCATTTGTTACCGAATTCACCCAAAAGGGCCATTTGTTACCGAATTCACCCAAAAGGGCCATTTGTTACTGAATTCACCCAAAAGGGCCATTTGTTACTGAATTCACCCAAAAGGGTCATTTGTTACTGAATTCACACAAAAGGGCAATTTGTTACCGAATTCACCCAAAAGGGCCTTTTGTTACTGAATTCACCCAAAAGGGCCATTTGTTACTGAATTCACCCAAAAGGGCCATTTGTTACCGAATTCACCCAAAAGGGCGATTTGTTACTGAATTCACACAAAAGGGCGATTTGTTACTGAATTCACACAAAAGGGCTCCGTGCCAGGGAGGATAAAGAGAAGTTGGGATGCCAAGTTGTTGGGTAATGCAGTCAGCTGTCTGCTGTGTGTAGTTGGCATAATAGAGTTGTTGGGTAATGCAGTTAGCTGTCTGCTGTGTGTAGTGGTCATAATAAAGTTGTTGGGTAATGCAGTCAGCTGTTTGCTGTGTGTAGTTGGCATAATAAAGTTGTTGGGTAATCTCTTCAACAAGCTCTCACATCTCACATCAGAATTAGACATTCATCCATGTTTCTCAAATGTCAAATGTCGAAGTGTTTACGGTTAAGTTTAGGCATTAACTCCGAAATCTTAAAGTTTGGTATTCACTCAAAATGGTTAAGGTAAGGGTTACGGTTTGGGATAGGCTTAAAACAAAAATCTCAAAAACAACTTTCTATCGCCGGATTCGAACATGCATCCTTCGGCACCAGATGTTTACGCCATCCACCATCCACAGCCACAACACCCAAGTAAAACCTACCTGAAAGTAACATCGCTCACTGTTGCCCCTAGTGGCCGGTTTCCACATCATCTCCCGACATCCTCAGACTTGGATGGACGTCCAATCACAGGAGGTTGATGGCGCCTTGGGGAGAATGGGCTCATGGTAATTGCAGGAGCGGAGTAGGTGGAATGGTATCAAATAAATCAAACCCCCATGGTTTCCATGTGTTTGATGCCATTCCATTCGCTCCAGTCCAGCCATTATTATGAGCTGTCCTCCCCTCAGCAGCCTCCACTGCATCTAATACTGACTTGTATCACGGCTGAATCTCTTTGGGTTAAGCTGTCTGCTGTGTGTAGTTGTCATGGTAATCTCTTTGGGTTCAACTGTCTGCTGTGTGTAGTTGTCATGGTAATCTCGTTGGGTTCAACTGTCTGCTGTGTGTAGTTGTCATGGTAATCTCTTTGGGCTAATCTGTCTGCTGTATGTAGTTGTGTCATTGTGTTTGTGTCAGTGTGTGTGTCTGTGTGTGTGTGTGTGTGTGTGTGTGTCTGTGTGTGTGTGTGTGTGTGTGTTTGTGTCCGTGTGTGTGTCTGTGTGTGTGTGTGTGTGTGTGTGTGTGTGTGTGTGTGTGTGTGTGTGTGTGTGTGTGTGTGTGTGTGTGTGTGTGTGTGTGTGTGTGTGTGTGTGTGTGTGTGAGTATGTGTGTGTGTGCGTGTGAGTGTCAGCTGAGAAGAATTGCCCCCGGCTCTGAGAAACACAAGGTATCTGTCTGCTTAGTCTTAAACCAACAATAGCCACACCGCTTTGTAACGGAAAAGAGCTTCTCAATGTATTGTCTGGGAGGAGATGCATTTCCTTTGAGTATCTATGATTACAAACCGCTGTTTAAAGAACACTTACTGTGTTATAATGACTGTTACAGGCTTTGCTCTTTCTATTTATTTTCAGAGGTTGGACATTAGCACGTTAGCACGTTAGCACGTTAGCACGTTAGCACGTTAGCACGTTGGACGCACCGATTGGTGTCACCTCGTTAGTCAGCATGTGTTACACCAGTGCTGGTTTGTCATCTTGTTAGTGGGAAGGTGTTTCACTTGTGCTGGCCCGGGTGTTATTTAGGAGTGGCTGGCCCAGTGCTCCAGTTGCCCAGGTGTTATTTAGGAGTGGCTGGCCCATTTCTCCAGTTGCCCAGGTGTTATTTAGGAGTGGCTGGCCCATTTCTCCAGTGGCCCTGGTGTTATTTAGGAGTGTCTGGCCCATATCTCCAGTTGCCCTGGTGTTATTTAGGAGTGGCTGGCCCATTTCTCCAGTTGCCCTGGTGTTATTTAGGAGTGGCTGGCCCATTTCTCCAGTTGCCCTGGTGTTATTTAGGAGTGGCTGGCCCATTTCTCCCAGTTGCCCTGTGTGTTATTTAGGAGTGGCTGGCCCATTTCTCCAGTTGCCTTGGTGTTATTTAGGAGTGTGGCCCATTTCTCCAGTTGCCCTGGTGTTATTTAGGAGTGGCTGGCCCATTTCTCCAGTGGCCCTGGTGTTATTTAGGAGTGGCTGGCCCATTTCTCCAGTGGCCCTGGTGTTATTTAGGAGTGGCTGGCCCATTTCTCCAGTTGCCCTGGTGTTATTTAGGAGTGGCTGGCCCATTTCTCCAGTTGCCCTGGTGTTATTTAGGAGTGGCTGACCCAGTGCTCCAGTTGCCCTGGTGTTATTTAGGAGTGGCTGGCCCATTTCTCCAGTTGCCCAGGTGTTATTTAGGAGTGGCTGGCCCATTTCTCCAGTTGCCCAGGTGTTATTTAGGAGTGGCTGGCCCATTTCTCCAGTTGCCCTGGTGTTATTTAGGAGTGGCTGACCCATTTCTCCAGTTGCCCTGGTGTTATTTAGGAGTGGCTGGCCCATTTCTCCAGTTGCCCTGGTGTTATTTAGGAGTGACTGGCCCATTTCTCCAGTGGCCCAGGAGTTATTTAGGAGTGGCTGGCCCATTTCTCCAGTGGCCCAGGTGTTATTTAGGAGTGGCTGGCCCATTTCTCCAGTGGCCCTGGTGTTATTTTTAGGAGTGGCTGGCCCATTTTCTCCTGTGTCCGTGTTATTTAGGAGAGTGGCTGGTCCATTTCTCCAGTTGCCCTGGTGTTATTTAGGAAGTAGCTGGCCCATTTATCCAGTTGCCCAGGTGTTATGTAGGAGTGGCTGGCCCATTTCTCCAGTTGCCCTGGTGTTATTTAGGAGTGGCTGGCCCATTTCTCCAGTTGCCCTGGTGTTATTTAGGAGTGGCTGGCCCATTTCTCCAGTTGCCCTGGTGTTATTTAGGAGTGGCTGGCCCATTTCTCCAGTTGCCCTGGTGTTATTTAGGAGTGAGCTGGCCACATTTCTCCAGTGGCCCTGGTGTTATTTAGGAGTGGCTGGCCCATTTCTCCAGCTGCCCTGGTGTTATTTAGGAGTGGCTGGCCCATTTCTCAGTTGCCCTTGGTGATATTTAGGAGTGGCTGGCCCATTTCTCCAGTTGCCCTGGTGTTATTTAGGGAGTGGCTGACCCAGTGCTCCAGTTGCCCTGTGGTGTTATTTAGAGTGGCTGGTCCATTTCTCCAGTTGCCGACAGGTGTTATTTAGGAGTGGCTGGGCCCATTTCTCCAGTTGCCCAGGTGTTATTTAGGAGTGGTTGGCCCATTTCTCCAGTTGCCCTGGTGTTATTTAGAGTGGCTGACCCATTTCTCCAGTTGCCCTGGTGTTATTTAGGAGAGTGGCTGGCCCATTTCTCCAGTTGCCCTGGTGTTATTTAGGAGTGGCTGGCTCATTTCTCCAGTGGCCCAGGAGTTATTTAGGAGTGGCTGGCCCATTTCTCCAGTGGCCCAGGTGTTATTTAGGAGTGGCTGGCCCATTTCTCCAGTGGCCCTGGTGTTATTTAGGAGTGGCTGGCCCATTTCTCCTGTGTCCCTGGTGTTATTTAGGAGTGGCTGGCCCATTTCTCCAGTTGCCCTGGTGTTATTTAGGAGTGGCTGGCCCATTTATCCAGTTGCCCAGGTGTTATTTAGGAGTGGCTGGCCCATTTCTCCAGTTGCCCTGGTGTTATTTAGGAGTGGCTGGCCCATTTCTCCAGTTGCCCTGGTGTTATTTAGGAGTGGCTGGCCCATTTCTCCAGTTGCCCTGGTGTTATTTAGGAGTGGATGGCCCATTTCTCCAGTGGCCCAGGAGTTATTTAGGAGTGGCTGGCCCATTTCTCCAGTGGCCCAGGTGTTATTTAGGAGTGGCTGGCCCATTTCTCCAGTTGCCCTGGTGTTATTTAGGAGTGGCTGGCCCATTTATCCAGTTGCCCAGGTGTTATTTAGGAGTGGCTGGCCCATTTCTCCAGTTGCCCTGGTGTTATTTAGGAGTGGCTGGCCCATTTCTCCAGTTGCCCAGGTGTTATTTAGGAGTGGCTGGCCCATTTCTCCAGTTGCCCTGGTGTTATTTAGGAGTGGCTGGCCCATTTCTCCAGTTGCCCTGGTGTTATTTAGGAGTGGCTGGCCCATTTCTCCAGTTGCCCTGGTGTTATTTAGGAGTGGCTGGCCCATTTCTCCAGTTGCCCTGGTGTTATTTAGGAGTGGCTGGCCCATTTCTCCAGTTGCCCTGGTGTTATTTAGGAGTTGCTGGCTCATTTCTCCAGTGGCCCAGGTGTTATTTAGGAGTGGCTGGCCCATTTCTCCAGTGGCCCAGGTGTTATTTAGGAGTGGCTGGCCCATTTCTCCAGTGGCACTGGTGTTATTTAGGAGTGGCTGGCCCATTTCTCCAGTTGCCCTGGTGTTATTTAGGAGTGGCTGGCCCATTTCTCCAGTTGCCCTGGTGTTATTTAGTAGTGTCTGGCCCATTTCTCCAGTTGCCCTGGTGTTATTTAGGAGTGGCTGGCCCATTTCTCCAGTTGCCCTGGTGTTATTTAGGAGTGGCTGGCCCAGTGTTCCAGTTGTCTTGAGAGATTTGGAGGGTCAACACCTTTAGTTGGCTCTCCCTATTTGAGTTTATAGTTAAGTGTGACTTGAATTCTAAATAAGTCACTGACAGTGTCACCAGCAAAGCACCCCCACACCATCACACCTCCTCCTCCATGCTTCACGGTGGGAACCACACATGTGTAGATCATTCATTCACCTACTCTGCATCGCACAAAGACACGGCCGTTGGAACCAAAAATCTCAAATGTGGACTCATCAGACCAAAGGACAGATTTCCACCGGTCTGATTTCCATTGCTTGTGTTTCTTGGCCCAAACAAGTCTCTTCATCTTATTTGTGTCCTTTAGTAGTGTTTTCTTTGCAGCAATTCAACCAAGAAGACCTGATTCACACAGTCTCCTCTGAACAGTTGACGTTGAGATGTTTCTGTTAGTTGAACTCTGTGAAGCATTTATATGGGCTGCAATTTCTGAGGCTGGTAACTCTATGAACTTATCCTCTGCAGCAGAGGTAACTCTGGGTCTTCCTTTCCTGTGGCGGTCCTCATGAGAGCCAGTTTCATCATTCGCTTGATGGTTTTTGCCACTGCACTTGAAGAAACTTTCTGTATTAACTGACCTACATGTCTTAAAGTAATAATGGACTGTCGTTTCTCTATGCTTATTTGAGCTGTTCTTGCCATAATATGGACTTGATCTTCTACCAAATAGGGCTATCTTCTGTATACCACCCCTACCTTGTCACAACACAACTGATTGGCTCAAACGCATTAAGAAGGAATAAATTCCACAAAGTAACTTTTAACAAGGCACACCTGTTAATAGAAATGCATTCCAGGTTACTACCTCATGAAGCTGGTTGAGAGAATGCCAAGAGTGTGCAAAGCTGTCATCAAGGCAAAGGGTGGCTACTTTGAAGAATCTCAAATATAAAATATATTTTGATTTGTTGAACACTTTTTTGGTTACTACATGATTCCGTTTTGTGTTATTTCATAGTTTTGATTCTACAATGTAGAA
>NC_059207.1:23253046-23382219 GCF_020615455.1 Coregonus clupeaformis
TGTCTGTGCGTCTGTGTGTTTGTGTGTGTCTGTGTGTGTGTGTGTGTGTGTGTTCCTACTCCATCCGTGGGTCTCTCTCTCCTTTCTCAGCCTCATAATAACACAAGACACAAAATTGGTAGAAATAATTTCTATATCTCTGCTAAACACTTTATATTTGAACCCCGATTGTTGTAAATAGTGAACTAAAGGATAGATAGATTGATAAAAAGCTTTTTTGATTTGGCCTTTTGTCGCATGTGTCCGTGGGCCAACTATGTGACATATTTTGAATAGCTGGCTGTTTATCACAGTCAAAACAACACCTGATTACCTGATAAAGGATAAAGGTAATCACCTGGAAGTGTCCGTCAGCTGGGTCATTAAAGACAGGGAACAGGGAAGTCCTGATCTGGAGCCGGGCCTAAGTCAAGAAACTGGCGGAAAACCAGAAGAAAGAAATTACTGGATGTCGGCACCCCAGAAGCATCGTGGTCAATTCAGATGAGACTAGGATATGTCTACCACAGAACTTGACTCAGTTGACCTTGTTGCCTCCCGAGTGGCGCAGTGGTCAAAGGCTGCAGTGTTAGCTGTGCCGCTAGAGATCCTGGTTCGAATCCAGGCTCTGTCGTAGCCGGCTGCAGGTCGGGGAGGGAATGGCCGGCAGGGATGTAGCTCAGTTGATAGAGCATGGCGTTTGCAACGCCAGGGTTGTGGGTTCGATTCCCACAGGGGGTATGAAAAAAAAAAGTATGTATGCACTCAGTAACTGTAAACCGCTCTGGATAAGAACGTCAACTAAAATGTAGATGGAGCGAATACTTGTTTTATGAGCAGTCTTCGTCTGACGGGTGAAGTGCTCTTTCTTGGTCTTTACGCAGTATCTCCGACAAAATAATGAACCCTGCATATGCCACTAAACTTCAGTATTTGCTCCATAGTAGCCCTCATCTAAGTTCAGGTCACCTCAGTAAAACAGCTAATGTTTAACCAAGGACGGGACTGGGGATAAACACACACGCTGATCCACTTGGCCGAACTCAGCTAATCTCCAGCCTTAATTGTATTGGTCCAGTAACTTCTCCGTCCTCTGTTTGCTTAATTGCTGAGCGACAATTGGGTGGCTAAGAGCAGCTTGCAGCACAACAAAGGCATCAGTCAAGTTATCCAAACTCCACAATGCCACAATGGGTGCAATGGGTGCAACACCACCACCACCTCCAACACCGCTGCCACCACCACCGCCACCAACACCACCACCAACACTACCAACACCACCGCCACCAATACCACCACCACCACCAACACCAACACCACCAACACCACCACCACCAACACCACCAACACCACCAACACCACCGCCACCAATCACAACCACCAACACCACCACCACCACCAACACCACCACCACCAATACCACCACCAACACCACCACCACCAATACCACCAAAACCACCAACACCACCACCAACACCACCACCACCAATACCACCACCACCACCACCACCACCACTACCACCACCACCAACACCACCACCACCAATACCACCACCAACACCACCACCACCAATACCACCAAAACCACCAACACCACCACCAACACCACCACCACCAATACCACCAAAACCACCAACACCACCACCAACACCACCACCACCAATACCACCACCACCACTACCACCACCACCAACACCACCGCCACCAATCACAACCACCAACACCACCACCAACACCACCAACACCACCAACACCACCACCACCACCAACACCACCACCACCAACACCACCACCACCACCAACACCACCACCACCAACACCACCACCACCAACACCACCACCACCACTACCACCACCACCACCAACACCACCACCACTACCACCACCACCAACACCACCACCACCACCACTACCACCACCACCAACACCACCACCACCAATACCACCACCACCACCAACACCACCACCACCACCACTACCACCACCACCACTACCACCACCACCACCAACACCACCACCACTACCACCACCACCAACACCACCACCACCACCACTACCACCACCACCAACACCACCACCACCAATACCACCACCACCACCAACACCACCAACACCACCAACACCACCACCACCAATCACCACCACCACCAACACCACCACCACCAACACCACCACCACCAATACCACCACCACCACCAATACCACCACCACCACCAACACCACCACCACCAACACCACCGCCACCAATACCACCACCACCACCAATACCACCACCACCACCAACACCACCACCACCAACACCACCGCCACCAATACCACCACCACCACCAATACCACCACCACCATCAACACCACCACCAACACCACCAACACCACTGCCACCAATACCACCACTGCCACCAATACCACCACCACCACCAACACAACCAACACCACCCCTTTATTGTGGTCAGTTGACAGAACAGGACCGACGTTATCAGCAATGAAATGGTTCCCAGCAAGGGGTTATCTAAGGGCACCTAGCTGCTGAACAATCATTCGCTTTTCTGCCCACAAAGTCCAAACTGACTGGAGCCTTAGTCTTCTGCTGCTGAAAAGAGAACATGTTTTAGGGCACTAGGAACATTTTGTTGTTGTTTAGTTTTTTGGTTCCAGACAGATGTCTGTGTGTTTATCTGAGTCATGGCTAGCTGTGGCTGGGGCAGTCAGCCATCAGGTAACCAAGAGACATCACTGAGCTGCTGCCCTGAGTCTGTCTGAACATGGATACCATTCACAGGCAGCAGAGTACTGGTGCAGTGGTTTTGGTTTAAAGTGTTGAGAGGTACTGTCTCTCACCAATAGCGAATGTTCTTGAACATAAATGTATCAATTTCAGGTCATTCATGATTCATAGGTGAGGCTTGATATGAGAAGCAGAATTAAAACCTTGAAAGCGTTGATACTTCCAGGGGTTATACTACTGCAGCTTCATAGTGTATAACTAGACTGGTGTGAGCAAGATGTCAAGCCGCGCTTCCTCTTTACCAAACCTTGTTTACGTTTCTCTAACACAACAGTTTTCTAATCACCCCTTTGTCCCAGCTGGGCCAGATAACAAAGCAGGAAATATGGCAACTCCCGCTGCTTATTTGCTTGAAGGCCTTATCCTCTGTGTTTGTCAACACATCGTTAGGGAGCCGCGGGGGCTAATTAGATGTTTTTTTACAGTGAGCTGATTAGACGTGAATTCTCATTGTGTTTCTCCATGTGGTCAAGGTAAAGACATTCAGGCTTCAGTCAGGACTTTGAAACTCATTTCCCTGCTCATTCTGGTGGGGAAAAGCCCAACAGAGGAAAGTTATCACCCAGTGAAAGAGTGGTGAGTGACATTGGTGAGTGACAGATCCAAGATGGCGTAGTAGTGCAGTCCTGTTTTTGTCGTGTGTCTGTAAATAGCCTGTAAATACCCTGTTTTTTTTGTATTTTTCGTTCATATTTCCCTATCAGACTTTTCATCCTTCTACAAAATATACTTTCCTGCAACCCGCCTCACTCAATGTGGAACGGATTCTATTATTGACTTACCTTTTATCTAGAATCTCCAGTCGAAACTAGCTAGCCAGCTAACTAGCTACTTGCTATTAGCCACAGTTAGCGGTATTTCACCCAGAACATTGGATTTTTTCTGCGAGAATAATTTAATCACTGGACATTAATCACCGGATCGCAACTAGCTAGCCGCAACCGAATGGATGTTGCTGTCTGGCTAATCACCACTGCCCCCGATGCAAGCACCAGTTAGCCTCGAGCTAGCCTAGAGCAAGGCTCATATCTACCTCTAGGGTCTGCCGACGGGAGTAGCCAGCTAACTAGCTACTTGCTATCAGCTACCGTTAGCGGTTTTTCACCATTGTCCATGGCCTGCACCACCCACCAGCCAGCTCTAGTCTGGACTATTATTCGGCCAGTCTGCACTGTCTGCACAGCGCGTTATCGACCCAGAACATATCAGTTTTTCTGCCGGAATCACTGAATCACTGGACCTTTAACTCCGGATTCATCGCTACCAGCTAGCTGCAACAAAATGGACGTTGTTGTCTGGCTAATAATCCTGAGCTAGGCCCATCTCCCGGCTATCTACCTCTCTGTCAACCGGACGGGACCACCTAGTGTTGACACGGAGCCCCGCCGATCCTACACGACTGGTCTGCCGACGAAATCGTCTGGTGTGGTTACAACAGGCTTCCCGTTACGACGTCGACCACGAATATTCTATCTGCTAGCCCTGGCCCGCTAGCACACGCTAGCCGTGGCCTCTTGCTAGCTAGTGCTATAGCTACCTCCGAACTATCCTATTGCTGTTCACCGGACCTTATGATAACTCAGCTATACAGCTGATGTCTGCTGGACTGTTCCTTTTTACGGTACCGCATCCTGTTTATGTTTAGCCTCAGCCCAAACTGTGTCGTCATTACCAGCTGTTGTCTTAGCTCTCTCAAATTACACCCGTGATTGCTTTATGCCTCTCTCCCATCTCAATATGCCTTGCTTATTGTTGTTTCGGTTATTTCTAATTGTACTATTTCACTGTAGATCCCCCAGCCCAGCTAAACCTGCCTTAGATAGCTCCTTTGTCCCACCCCCCATACACGCGGAGACCGACTCAATTCGTGCCTCCAGTGATGCTATCTCTTTCATTGTTACCCAACGCTTAGGTTTACCTCCACTTTACTCATATCCTTCCATATCGTTGTCTGTACATAATGCCCTGAATCTTTTCTACAACGCCCGGAAATCTGCCCCCTTTATTCTATGTACCCAACGCACTAGAAGACCAGTTCTTAAAGCCTTTAGCCGTATCCTTATTCTAGTCCTCCTCTGTTCCTCCGGTGATGTAGAGGCTAACCCTGCAGCCCTCAGTATTCCTCCTACTCCCCAGGCGCTATCATTTGCTGACTTCTGTAATCGCAAAAGCCTTGGTTTCCTGCATGTAAATATCAGAAGTCTACTTCCTAAGTTTGAGTTATTCACTGCGTTAGCACACTCCGCCAACCCTGATGTTCTAGCAGTGTCTGAATCCTGGCTTAGGAAGGCCACCAAAAATTCTGAAATTTCCATCCCCAACTATAACATTTTCCGTCTAGATAGAACTGCCAAAGGGGGTGGAGTTGCAATCTACTGTAGAGATAGCCTGCAGAGCTCTATCATACTATCCAGGTCTGTGCCCAAACAGTTTGAGCTTCTACTTCTAAAAAATCCACCTTTCCAGAAATAAGTCTCTCACTGTTGCTGCTTGCTACAGATCCCCCTCAGCCCCCAGCTGTGCCCTGGACACCATATGTGAATTGATTGCCCCCCATTTATCCTCAGAGTTCGTACTGCTTGGTGACCTAAATTGGGATATGCTTAATACCCCGGCCATCCTACAATCCAAACTAGATGCCCTCAATCTCACGCAAATTATCAACGAACCTACCAGGTACAACCCTAAATCCGTAAACATGGGTACCTGTCACGATCGTCGGTAAGAGAGGAGGACCAAGGCGCAGCGTTGAATGCGAACATATTTATTATAGGTGATACACGATCAAAACAACAAAACGATAACGTGACAGTCAACGGTCTAACACAAACCAACTAGAACAAGATCCCACAACTATTGTGGGAAAACAGCCTGTTTAAATGTGGTTCCCAATCAGAGACAACCAGCCACAGCTGACACTCGTTGCCTCTGATTGAGAACCACACTGGCAACATAGAAAATAAACAACTAGACCTACAACACAGAAATCTACACACCCTGGCTCAACATAACAGTGTCCCCAGAGCCAGGGCGTGACAGTACCCCCCCCTAAAGCGCGGACTCCGACCGTGCCAACCAAATACCACAGGGGAGGGACCGGGTGGGCACTCCGCCTAGGCGGTGGATCCGGCTCCGGGCCTGATCCCCGCTCCCTCTCCAACCCCCCAAAGTACCCCTGATCCGGTCTGGCCCCGCTGGCCGGAGCTGGACTGCACACTGGTGGAGCGGATTGCTCTAGCTCCGGCGTGAATCATCTGACCGGTGCCGGACCAGGCACCGGTGGAACAGGCACGGGATGTGCCGGACTGACGACGCACACCACTGGCTTGGTGTGGGGAACAGGCACGGGCCGTGCCGGGCTGACGACGCACACCCCTGGCTTGGTGTGGGAACAGGCACGGGCTGTGCCGGGCTGACGACTGCACACCACTGGCTTGGTGGGGGAACAGGCACGGCGTGCCGGGCTGACGACGCACACCACTGGCTCGGTGTGGGGGCAGGAGCGGGCCGGAGCGGGCTGGCGATGCGCACCACTGGCTTGGTGTGGGGAACAGGCACGGGCCGTGCCGGCTGACGACGCACACCACTGGCTTGGTGTGGGGAGCAGGAGCGGGCGGACCGGGCTGGCGATGCGCACCACTGGCTTGGTGTGGGGAACAGGAGCGGGCCGGACCGGGCTGGAGACTCGCACCATTGGCCTGGTGCGGGGAGCAGGAACAGGCCGGACCGTACTGGGGACACACACCACTGGCCCCTACGCAGGGATCTGGAACGGGCCGGACCGGACTGGTAACACACCCCAGTACCCTTCGCCGTGCCTCTACACCTTCCATCCCCTCTTCGACCAGTGGCCCCGTAACCTGGCGGCCTCCTCTGCCAACCCGCTGGGCCGCTCTGTCGCTGTCTCCTGCTGGCCCGTCATCCACGGGCGTTAGCCCCCCTAAAAATTGTATGGGCTTCACTCCTACCCGTGGACCAGGTCTCCATACTTTTTGCCAGCCTATCGCCCTTCTGCTTCCACGTCAAGCCCCTCTCTTCCTCACATGGCTTGACCCAGTCGAGGAGGCGAAGGAGATCCGCTAGAGATCTCCCAGGCGATGGCTCCTGGACTTGCTGCTTGGTCCAGTCTTGGTGGGATCTTCTGTCACGATCGTCGGTAAGAGAGGAGGACCAAGGCGCAGCGTTGAATGCAAACATATTTATTATAGGTGATACACGATCAAAACAACAAAACGATAACGTGACAGTCAACGGTCTAACACAAACCAACTAGAACAAGATCCCACAACTATTGTGGGAAAACAGCCTGTTTAAATGTGGTTCCCAATCAGAGACAACCAGCCACAGCTGACACTCGTTGCCTCTGATTGAGAACCACACTGGCAACATAGAAAAGAAACAACTAGACCTACAACACAGAAATCTACACACCCTGGCTCAACATAACAGTGTCCCCAGAGCCAGGGCGTGACAGTACCCTCATAGATATCATCCTGACTAACTTACCCTCTAAATACACCTCCACTGTCTTCAACCAGGATCTCAGCGATCACTGCCTTATTGCCTGCGTCCGTAACGGGTCCGCGGTCAAACGACCACCCCTCATCATTGTCAAACGCTCCCTAAAACACTTTAGCGAGCAGGCCTTCCTAATTGACCTGGCCCAGGTATCCTGGATGGATATAGATCTCATTCCGTCAGTAGAGGATGCCTGGTTGTTCTTTAAAAGTAATTTCCTCTCAATCTTAAATAAACATGCCCCATTCAAAAAATACAGAACTAAGAACAGATATAGCCCCTGGTTCTCCTCAGACTTGACTGCCCTTGACCAGCACAAAAACATCCTGTGGCGTACTGCATTAGCATCTAATAGCCCCCGCGATATGCACATTTTCAGGGAAGTTAGGAACCAATATTTAGGAACCACAAGCAGTCAGGAAAGCAAAGGCTAACTTTTTCAAACAGAAATTTGCATCCTGTAGCACTAACTCCAAAAAGTTTTGGGACACTGTAAAGTCCATGGAGAATAAGAGAACTTCCTTTCAGCTGCCCACTGCACTGAGGCTAAGAAACACTATCACCACCGATAAATCTACAATAATCGAGAATTTCAACAAGCATTTTGCTACGGCTGGCCATGCTTTCCACCTGGCTACCACTACCCCGGCCACCAACTCTGCACCCTCTGCTGCAACTTGCCCATGCCCCCCCGCTTCTCCTTCACACAAATTCAGACAGCTGTTGTTCTGAAAGAGCTGCAAAATCTGGACCCCTACAAATCAGCTGGGCTAGACAATCTGGACCCTTTCTTTTCTAAAACTAGCCGCTTGAAATTGTCGCAACCCCTATTACTAGTCAGTTCAACCTCTCTTTCGTAACGTCTGAGATCCCCAGAGATTGAAAGCTGCCGCGGTCATCCCCCTCTTCAAAGGGGGTGACACTCTAGATCCAAACTGTTACAGACCTATATCCATCCTGCCCTGCCTTTCGAAAGTATTTGAAAGCCAAGTTAACAAACAGATCACCGACCATTTCGAATCCCACCGTACCTTCTCCGCTATGCAATCCGGTTTCCGAGCTGGTCATGGGTGCACTTCAGCCACGCTCAAGGTCCTAAACGATATTATAACCGCGATCGATAATAGACAGTACTGTGCAGCCGTCTTCATCGACCTGGCCAAGGCTTTCGACTCTGTCAACCACCGCATTCTTATTGGCAGACTAAATAGCCTTGGTTTCTCAAATGACTGCCTCGCCTGGTTCACAAACTACTTCTCAGATAGAATTCAGTGTGTCAAATCCGAGGGCCTGTTGTCTGGACCTATGGCAGTCTCTATGGGGGTGCCACAGGGTTCAATTCTTGGGCCGACTCTTTTCTCTATGTATATCAATGATGTCGCTCTTGCTGCTGGTGACTCTCAGATCCACCTCTACGCAGACGACACCATTTTGTATACATCTGGCCCTTCATTGGACACTGTGTTAACAAACCTCCAAACGAGCTTCAATGCCATACAACACTCCTTCAGTAGCCTCCAACTGCTCTTAAACACTAGTAAAACTAAATGCATGCTTTTCAATCGAACGCTGCTGGCACCCGCCCACCCGACTAGAATCACCACTCTCGACGGGTCTGACCTAGAGTATTTGGACAACTACAAATACCTAGGTGTCTGGTTAGACTGTAAACTCTCCTTCCAGACTCACATTAAGAATCTCCAATCCAAAGTTAAATCTAGAATCGGCTTCCTATTTCGCAACAAAGCCTCCTTCACTCATGCTGCCAAACATGCCTCGTAAAACTGACTATCCTACCGATCCTTGACTTCGGCGATGTCATTTACAAAATAGCCTCCAACACTCTACTCAGCAAATTGGATGTAGTCTATCACAGTGCCATCCGTTTTGTCTCCAAAGCCCCATACACTACCCACCACTGTGACCTGTACGCTCTTGTTGGCTGGTCCTCACTACATGTTCGTCGCCAAACCCACTGGCTCCAGGCCATCTATAAATCACTGCTAGGCAAATCCCCGCCTTATCTTAGCTCATTGGTCACCATAGCAGCACCCACCCGTAGTCTGCGCTCCAGCAGGTGTATCTCACTGGTCATTCCCAAAGCCAACACATCCTTTGGCCGCCATTCCTTCCAGTTCTCTGCTGCCAATGACTGGAACGAATTGCAAAAATCTCTGAAGCTGGAGACTCTTATCTCCCTCACTAACTTTAAGCATCAGTTGTCAGAGCACCTTACCGATCACTGCACCTGTACACAGCCCATCTGAAATTAGCCCACCCAACTACCTCATCCCTATATTGTTATTTATTTTGCTCTTTTGCACCCCAGTATCTCTATTTGCACATAATCTCTTGCACATCTAGCATTCCAGTGTTAATACTATTTGTAATTATTTTGCACTATAGCCTATTTATTGCCTTACCTCCATAACTTGCTACATTTGCACACACTGTATATATATTTTCTGTTGTATTTTTTTTTACTTTATGTTTTTTACCCCATATGTAACTCTGTGTTGTTGTTTTTATCGCACTGCTATGCTTTATCTTGGCCAGGTCGCAGTTGTAAATGAGAACTTGTTCTCAACTGGCTTACCTGGTTAAATAAAGGTAAAAAAAAAAAAAAAAAAAGAACAGCTACAATATCAAAGACTGACTGGAGAAGGTTAAGAATTCCAACAGCAATATTCGTTTTTGTATCCTTTAGTTTTTGACAATAATGTATAATTCAGTAATGTAAGCTTTCCCACTTCAATCAATAACATCACATAGTATTGTATTTCACACATTAGCATTATATTCTACTACCCGAGTGTACAGTTTGTCCTATAAAATAGGGGCCCTTAATGAACTTGTCCCGGGACCCCTGACATAACCCTGTGAGGTCTCTCGGATATGACGCGGCCAAAGAACCTCTCCCATTTTCCAAGTGTGTCATGTGATGAAACCGTCTAGGCTTCATGGTGCCACTCACCCCCCCACAACATCCAGTATCTTTGATCTCAGGTAGAAAGGTTTCCTCATCCTCCTGGTCACCCGTCCATAGCATAGCCTATCCAGGGCAGTTTTATTGATTTGTTGCTAAGCAAATCAGGTCGTCTGTTTATGGGGCGGAGAGGCAAACAGACACTTACAGTGCCCCTGAGAGAGAGAGAGACAGCAGTGTAGAGACCAGTTGTCCACAGTGAAAGCAAGAGAAGCTTTTAGTACACCCCCCAAAACTTTAAAGAAAGCCAGAGCATCGTAAACGCAGCAATGTCTCCTGATTTGCTACAGGGCTGTTTCGCTAGCACAGACTGGAATATGTTCCGGGATTCTTCCGATGGCATTGAGGAGTACACCACATCAGTCACTGGCATTGTCAATAAGTGCATTGATGACGTCATCCCCACAGTGACCGTACGTACCTACACCAACCAGAAGCCATGGATTACAGGCAACATCTGCACTGAGCTAAAGGGTAGAACTGCCGCTTTTCAAAGAGAGGGACTCTAACCCGGAAGCTTATAAGAAATCACGTTATGCCCTCCGACGAATCATCAAACAGGCAAAGAGTCAATACAGGACTAAGATTGAATCGTACTACACCGGCTCTGACGCTCGTCGGATGTGGCAGGGCTTGCAAACTATTACAGACTACAAAGGGAAGCACAGCCGCGAGCTGCCCAGTGACACGAGCCTACCAGACAAGCAAAATTACTTCTATGCACGCTTCGAGGCAAGTAACACTGAAACATGCATGAGAGCATCAGCTGTTCCAGACGATGTGTGATCACGCTCTCCGTAGCCGATGTGAGTAAGACCTTTAAACAGGTCAACATTCACAAGGCCACAGGGCCAGACGGATTACCAGGACACTAAGTGTGTGCCGTCAGGCCACTACTCTACTACCACATATCTACAACACAAAATCCATGTGTACGTGTGTGTATAGTGTGTATTTTATCATGTGTTTGCATGCATGCATCTGTGCCTCTGTTTGTGTCTCTTCACAGTCCCCGCTGTTCCATAAGGTGTATTTTTATCTGTTTAAAAAAAAATCTGATTCTACTGCTTGCATCAGTTACCTGATGTGGAATAGAGTTCCATGAGGTCATGGCTCTATGTAGTACTGTGTGCCTCCCATTGTCTGTTCTGGACTTGGGGACTGTGAAGAGACCTCTGGTGGCATATCTTGTGGAGTATGCATGGGTGTCTGAGCTGTGTGACAGTCATTCAAACAGACAGCTCGGTGCTTTCAACATGTCAACACCTCTGACAAACACAAGCAGTGATGAAATCAATCTCTCCTCCACTTTGAGCGAGGAGAGATTGACATGCTCTCTGTGTACATCCAAGGGCCAGCCGTGCTGCTGTAGCGGGTGATTTTGGATGGAGTCAGGCGCAGGAGGGTAAATCACAGAATATATGGTTTATTCAGGAACACAGCGGTACGCAGCAATACGTAAAACACTCCAGTGCAGTAAATACGGCGCACTGGAGAAAACAAGGCACATGGGTGAATATCCTGGAGATACAAAATACAAAGTAGCTCCACCGAGCTAGAGTCACCTCCACAATATCTAATCACACACAAAAACAGGGGGGCAGAGGGAATACTTATACAGGTACTAATGAGGGGATATGAACCAGGTGTGTGTAATAAACAAGACAAAACAAATGGAATGATGAGATGAGGAGCGGCAGTGTCTAGAAGGCCTAGAAGCCTGCCCGAACAAGGAGAGGAGGCAGCTTCGGAGGAAGTCGTGACAGTAACCCCCCTTGATGTGCAGCTCCAGCAGCGCGCCGACACCGGCCTCGGGGACAGCCAGGAGGACACGGAGCAGGGCGAGAAGGATGGCGACGGTGGAAATCCCGCAACAGGGAGGGATCGAGGAATGTACCCCTCCCACTCCACGAGGTACTGAAGGCTCCCCGCCCGACGCCTCGAATTCAGGATGGAACGGACAGAGTATGCCGGGGACCTCCCACACCTCAGACTCCTGGAGCGGACCAGCCACCACCGGCCTGAGGAGAGACACATGAAACAAGGGGTTAATACAGCAATCAGGAGGGAGTAGTAACCAATACGTAACCTCGTTTATTCTCCTCAGGGCTTTGAACGGCCCCACAAACTGCGGGTTCAGCTTCCGGCAGGGCAGGCGGAGGGGCAGGTTCCGGGTCAAGAGCCAGACCCGATTACCTGGTACAAAGACCGGAGCCTCACAGCGGTGGTGGTCAGCTTTGGCCTTCTGGCGACGCACAGGGCGTTGGAGGTGGATGTGGGCAGCATCCACGTCTCCTCTGCATGCCGAAATCAGTCATCCACCACAGGAGCCTCGGTCTGGCTCTGATGATACAGTGCCAGCACCGGCTGATAACCCAAAACACATTGAAAGGGTTAGTGGAGGAGTGGAGTAGAGAGTTCTGGGCATATTCGGCCCATGGCAAGAACACTGACCACTCCCCCGGCCGGTCCTGGCAGCAGGAACCTACCCACATCCTGATTTACCCATTCCATCTGCCCATTAGACTCGGGGTGGAACCCAGAGGTCAGGCTGACCGAGACCCCCAGACGTTCCATTAACGCCTTCCAGCCTGGTTTGTATGACAGCATGAAATCAAACCGGGTGAAGAACAAGGCCCACCTGGCCTGGCGAGGGTTCAGTCTCCTCGCTGCCCGCATGTACTCCAGGTTACGGTGGTCAGTCCAGACGAGGAAAGGGGGTTTCGCCCCCTCAAGCCAGTGCCTCCATGTGTTCAGGGCTCTGACAACAGCCAACAGCTCCCGATCACCAACGTCGTAGTTCTGCTCCTCCAGGCTGAGCTTCTTCGAGAAGAAGGCACAGGGGCGGACCTTGGGTGGTGTGCCCGAGCATTTGGAAAGGACAACGCCTATCCCTACCTCGCATGCATCCACCTCCACTACGAACAGTAATGATGGATCGGGATGGGCCAGTACCGGGGCTGAGGTGAACAGAGCCCTCAGGTTACTGAAATCCCTGTCAGCCTCAGCAGACCAGTGGAGCCGGGACGGCCCACCCTTCAACAGGGAGGTGATGGGAGCTGCTACCGGATAAACCTCCGATAGTAGTTGGCAAAGCCAATATAGCGCTGCACCTCCAAAACCGTGGTTGGAGTCGGCCAATTACACACGGCTGAAATGCGGTCTCCCTCCATCTCCACACCTGAGGGGGTGATGTGGTATCCGAGGAAGGAGACGGACTGTTGGAAGAACAGACACTTTTCTGCCTTGGCTTAAAGGTCATGCTCCAACAGTCGGCCCAGCACTCTGCGAACCAGGGACACATGCTTGGCGCGCGTAGCGGAATACACCAGAATGTCATCGATGTAGACCACCACATCGCGACCAAGCATGTCCCGAAAAACCTCGTTCACAAAGGACTGGAAGACGGATGGAGCATTCATCAACCCGTGCTGCATCACCAGGTATTCGTAATGCCCCGTGGTTGTGCTGAATGCTGTCTTCCACTCGTCCCCCTCTCGGACACGCACCAGGTTGAACGCACTCCGGAGATCTAATTGCGTGAAGAAGCGCGCCCCATGCATTGATTTGATAACAGAGGAGATGAGGGGTAGAGGGTAACTATAGCGAATGGTGGTTTGATTAAGTGCCCGGTAATCAATGCAAGGGCGTAGACCTCCGTCTGAAGGTTAGAAAAATAGAGGTCCAGCTGCAGGAGGAATCCCTGGCAACGGGCCGCTGTCCCGTCGTACTCCCTCGGTCGTGATAGGTGAATCCCTCTGGGCGCTGGGGTGTGGGTTGCTGGATCCGGTCGCTCAGCTGGTCCCGAAGGGTCGGGTCCTCTCCTCTCCAGACTTGGATGGAGTGAAGCACAGGAGAGTAAATCACAGAATATGTGGTTTATTCAGGAACACAGCGGTACGCAGCAATGTGTAAAACACTACAGTGCGGTAAATGCACTGGAGAAAAACAAGGCACACGGGTGAATATCCTGGAGATACAAAATACAAAGTAGCTCCACCGAGCTAGAGTCACCTCCACAATATCTAATCACACACAAAAACAGGGGAAGCAGAGGGAATACTTATACAGGTACTAATGAGGGGATATGAACCAGGTGTGTGTAATAAACAAGACAAAACAAATGGAATGATGAGATGGAGGAGCGGCAGTGGCTAGAAGGCCGGTGACGATGAACGCAGAAGCCTGCCCGAACCAGGAGAGGAGGCAGCTTTGGAGGAAGTCGTGACAGCTGCCCTGTTTTGAGTCAATTGCAATTTTCCTAAGTCCCTCTTTGTGGCACCTGACCACACGACTAAACAGTAGTCCAGGTGCAATACAATTAGAGCCTGTAGGACCTGGCTTGTTGATAGTGCTGTTAAGAAGGTAGAGTATCGCTTTATTACGGACAGACTTCTCCCCATCTTAGCTACTGTTGTATCAATATGTTTTGAACATGACAGTTTACAATCCAGGGTTACTCCAAGCAGTTTAGTCACCTCAACTTGCTCAATCTCCACATTATTTATTACAATATTTAATTGAGGTTTGGAGTTTAGTGAATGATTTGTTCCAAATACAATGCTTTTAGTTTTAGAAATATTTAGGACTAACATTCCTTGCCACCCACTCTGAAACTAACTGTAACTCTTTGTTAAGTGTTTCAGTCATTTCAGTCGCTGTAGTAGCTGACATGTACAGTTGAAGTCGGAAGTTGACATACCCCTTAGCCAAATACATTTAAACTCAGTTTTTCACAATTCCTGACATTTAATCCTAGTAATAATTCCCTGTTTTAGGTCTGTTAGGATACCCACTTTATTTTAAGAATGTGAAATGTCCGAATAATAGTAGAGAGAATGATATATTTCAGCTTTTATTTCTTTCATCACATTCCCAGTGGGTCAGAAGTTTACAAACACTCAATTAGTATTTGGTACCATTCCCTTTAAATTGTTTAACTTTGGTCAAACGTTTCGGGTAGCCTTCCACAAGCTTCCCACAATAAGTTGGGTGAATTGTGGCCCATTCCTCCTGACAGAGCTGGTGTAACTGAGTCAGGTTTGTAGGCCTCCTTGCTTGCACATGCTTTTTCAGTTCTGCCCACAAATGTTCTATAGGATTGAGGTCAGGGCTTTGTGATGGCCACTCCAATACCTTAACTTTGTTGTTCTTAAGCCATTTTGCCACAACTTTGGAAGTATGCTTGGGGTCACTGTCCATTTGGAAGACCCATTTGCGACCAAGCTTTAACTTCCTGATGTCTTGAGATGTTGCTTCAATATATCCACATAATTTTCCTTCCTCATGATGCCATCTATTTTGTGAAGTGCGCCAGTCCTTCCTGCATCAAAGCACCCCCACAGCATGATGCTGCCACCCCCGTGCTTCACAGTTGGGATGGTGTTCTTCGGCTTGCAAGCGACCCCCTTTTTCCTCCAAACATAACGATGGTCATTATGGTCAAACAGTTCTATTTTTGTTTCATCAGACCAGAGGACATTTCTCCAAAAAGTATGATCTTTGTCCCCATATGCAGTTGCAAACCGTAGTCTGGCTTTTTTATGGCGGTTTTGGAGCAGTGGCTTCTTCCTTGCTGAGTGGCCTTTCAGGTTATGATGATATAGGACTCGTTTTACTGTGGATATAGATACTTTTGTACCTGTTTCCTTCAGCATCTTCACAAGGTCCTTTGCTGTTGTTCTGGGATTGATTTGCACTTTTTGCACCAAAGTACGTTCATCTCCAGGAGACAGAACGCGTCTCCTTCCTGAGCGGTATGATGGTTGCGTGGTCCCATGGTTTTTATACTTGTGTTCTATTGTTTGTAAAGATGAACGTGGTACCTTCAGGCATTTGGAAATTGTTCCCAAGGATGAACCAGACTTGTGGAGGTCTACAATTTTAGCTTATTTCTTTGGATTTTCCCATGATGTCAAGCAAAGAGGCACTGAGTTTGAAGGTAGGCCTTGAAATACATCCACAGGTACACCTCCAATTGACTCAAACAATGTCAATTAGCCTATCAGAAGCTTCTAAAGCCATGACATCATTTTCTGTAATTTTCCAAGCTGTTTAAAGGCACTGTCAAGTTAGTGTATGTAAACTTCTGACCCACTGGAATTGTGATACAGTGAATTATAAGTTAAATAATCTGTCTGTAAACAATTGTTGGAAAAATTACTTGTGTCAAAGTAGATGTCCTAACCGACTTGCCAAAACTATAGTTTGTTAACAAGAAATGTGTGGAGTGGTTGAAAAATTAGTTTTAATGACTCCAACCTAAGTGTATGTAAACTTCCGACTTCAACTGTATAGTGTTGAGTCATCCGCATACATAGACACTCTGGCTTTACTCAAAGCCAGTGGCATGTCATTAGTAAAAATTGAAAAAAGTAATGGGCCTAGACATCTGCCCTGGGGAATTCCTGATTCTACCTGGATTATGTTGGAGAGGCTTCTATTAAAGAACACCCTCTGTGTTCTGTTAGACAGGTAACTCTTTATCCACATTATAGCAGGGGGTGTAAAGCCATAACACATACGTTTCTCCAGCAGCAGACTATGATCGATAATGTCAAAAGCTGCACTGAAGTCTAACAAAATAGCCCCCACAATCTTTTTATCATCAATTTCTCTCAGCCAATCATCAGTCATTTGTGTAAGTGCTGTGCTTGTTGAATGTCCTTCCCATGGTCCAAGCACAAGACGGTAGTGCGTACGGCCCAGTACATCACTGGGGCCAAACTTCCTGACATCCAGGACCTCTATACCAGGCGGTGTCAGTGGAATGCCCTAACAATTGTCAAAGACTCCAGCCACCCTAGTCATAGACTGTTCTCTCTGCTACCGCACGGGAAGCGGTACCGGAGCGCCAAGTCTAGGTCCAAGAGCCTTCTAAACAGCTTCTACCCCCATGCCATAAGACTCCTGAAAATTTAATAAAATGACTACCCAGACTATTTGCATTGCACCCCCCCCCCCCCCCCTTTACGCTGCTGCTACTCTCTGTTTATTATCTATACATAGTCCCTTTAATAACTCTACCTACATGTACATATTACCTCACTTACCTCGACTAACCGCTGCCCTTTGACTCGGTGCCGGTACCCCCTGTATTTAGCCTCACTATTGTTATTTTACTATTGTTATTTTACTATTGTTATTTTACTTGGTTATTTTGTGGGTATTCTTTCTTAAATCTGCATTGTTGGTTAAGGGCTTGTAAATAAGCATTTCACTGTAAGGTCTACTACACCTGTTGTTTTTGGCGAATGCGACAAATAAAATGTGATTTCATTTGATTTTCCTGCACCGCTAAATGATTATTCCCTGTGTCAGTCAGGTGTTGTGTGAAATATGATGCAGGGCCACTCCGACTGCTGAGTTTTTATAGGGAAATACCTGTGGGTAAAGGGGCAATGTCACCTCCAGCCGTTTAGAACACCAGGTTAGGATTAGCATTTTGTGTGTGTGTTTGTGAAATCATGTTCATTATATCTTACATTTACTTATATAGTTTAATCCCTCTATAAATTGACTTGACAGTTGTTGAAGTTTTACAATGCCAAACGTTTTCTATTTCAGCCTAGACATGGTATGCGTCCCAAGTGGCAACCTATTCTCTATATAGTGCACTACTTTTGAGTCCATGGCCAAACTAATAAAACTGGCCCCAGTGGAACGGCCAAACTAATAATACTGGCCCCAGTGGAACGGCCAAACTAATAAAACTGGCCCCAGTGGAAGGCCAAAAAATAATACTGGCCCCAGTGGAACGGCCAAACTAATAAAACTGGCCCCAGTGGAACGGCCAAACTAATTAAACATGGAGGTTCGGGACCACTTCAGGTTTAATGTTCCCTCCCTCCGTAGGAGGATGAAGCACTTCCTGCTTTGACTATGGACAATGAAGCACTTCCTGCTCAGTACGGATGGTTGACAGTCCAACTCCAACATGAGCCTGTCCTTTTGGAGGGAACCACCACAGAGCAAGACAGACTGTTGGCAGACTACTACAGTAATGTGTGACGTTATAGACTGTTTCGATTTCTATAGAAATATAGTTATGTATTGATAGCTATCAATCACAGCAGCAGGTACAATTATAACTCTGATGTTTCTAGTCTCTAGTTCTCTAGTATTTTAGAAAAATACAGAACTATATTTCTGAATATTTGGTAGAGGAATACAGAGGACGTATTGGCGAGCCTCGTCATGAAATGCATTCTGGGAACAGTATGCTGCTTTCTGGTTTAATGTCATTTGAACATCCTGGAACAAGTTTAACGTACAGTATTATAGACCTTGTTATAATGCATTAAAAAGCATTACACCTGCAGACTGTAAATCGTGTTAGGCCCACCAGCCTGTAGCTAGCCAGTGTTGATTTATATGATAAATCATTTAAAAAGTTCCTTCCATCTCTCCTCTGCTGGCCAGGTGCCACCGCCTGCCCTGCCTGAGCCTGTCAGCTGCAGAGTAGACACACACACACACACACACACACACACACACACACACACACATACACACACACATATATACACACACACACACACACACACACACTCACACACATAGACACACACACACACACACACATATATATACACACACATACACACACATATATACACACACACACACACACACACACACACACACACACACACACACACACACACACACACACACAAGCCATGTCTGTCATATGCTGCAGAGTAGACAGTCTACCTTCCATGTCTGTTACACATGCAGAACTACAACATCAGTATTTAACAAAATACTCACCAACACCACCACCATCCAACAGTCAATGGCGGGCGTAGATTCTAGCGCACAAGTCTGGGCACTTTGATAGGCCATCTTGATGGCGACGGAGCAATGGAGAGAGAGAGATGGAGTGAGAGAGATTAGTGATGGATGGATGGAGAGATAGAGATGGAGTGATGGAAGCCACATGGCTCGCTCCTCTGCGATTGTTAGCCCCCCTTAATAAGCATGGCGGACATGAAATCTTTTCACAGCAAATTGTTGAAGACATCTGGCGATGCTTTCTCCTCCGATGCTCCTGATTTGCAGCTGAACGTCACTCTGGGTGGGGTTGGCATGGTAACCCCTAACTGCTATTCACTGCTGGTGCTAGCTGAAAGCTTTAGGGCCTAGTTGAAAATCCATTTGGGCCACTATACCTGAGTGAGTGCAGTGCGTAGCCCCCCCCCATCTCCACACTGAAGGTGCTGTACATCTTTATGCCTTACGCGGGAAAAGAGATGTTTCTGCTTGACAGTCTGATTCTGTATGAATAAATCAATGGTGGTTTGACAGTCTCTTTCCTATGTTACATTAAGGCTCATTAGTGATGTCGAAACAGCTATGTCTTGCAGGTTGCTGCTAAAGCCTGGTAAAACCCTGGTTGTCATCATAATCACCCATTGTCCCTATTCACAGAATTTCCGCTCGAAGTAAAACGTATAAAACTGTAGCTGGTGATATAGAAACATGAATAATCAATGACAAGACAAAGCTGACTACGCCATTTTATTTTACCTAAGTGCACATTGGAGGGGTAGAGGGGTGGAGGTAGAGGGGTGGAGGAGTAGAGGGGTGGAGGTAGAGGGGTGGAGGAGTAGAGGGGGTGGTAGGGGTAGAGGGGTGGTAGTGGTAGAGGGGTGGTAGGGGAAGAGGGGTGGAGGAGTAGAGGGGTGGTAGGGGTAGAGGGGTGGAGGAGTAGGGTGGAGGAGTAGAGGGGTGGAGGTAGAGGGGTGGAGGAATAGAGGGGTGGAGGAGTAGAGGGCTGGAGGAGTAGAGGGGTGGAGGGGTGGAGGGGTGGTAGGGGTAGAGGGGTGGTAGGGGTAGAGGGGTGGTAGGGGTGGAGGGGGTGGTAGGAGTAGAGGGGTGGAGGAGTAGAGGGGTGGAGGAGTGGTAGGGGTGGGGAAAGAGGGGTGGAGGAGTAGAGGGGTAGAGGGGTGGAGGAGTAGAGGGGTAGAGGGGTGGAGGAGTAGAGGGTGGAGGAGTAGAGGGGTGGAAGAGTAGAGGGTTGGAGGAGTAGAGGGGGTGGAGGAGTAGAGGGGTGGAGGAGTAGAGGGTGGTAGGAGTAGAGGGGTGGAGGAGTAGAGGGGGTGGAGGAGTAGAGGGGGTGGAGGGGGTGGAGGGGTGGAGGAGTAGAGGGGTGGAGGAGTAGAGGGGTGGAGGGTGGAGGAGTAGGGGTGGAGGAGTAGAGGGGTAGAGGGGTGGAGGGGTAGAGGGTGGAGGGGGTGGAGGGGTGGAGGAGTAGAGGGTGGAGGTAGAGGGGTGGAGGAGTAGAGGGGTGGAGGAGTAGAGGGGTGGATGGGGTGGAGGGTGGAGGAGTAGAGGGGTGGAGGTAGAGGGGTGGAGGGGGTGGAGGGGTGGAGGAGTAGAGGGGTGGAGGTAGGGGTGGAGGAGTAGAGGGGTGGAGGAGTAGAGGGGTGGAGGGGGTGGAGGGGTGGAGGAGTAGAGGGGTGGAGGAGTAGAGGGGTAGAGGGGTGGAGGAGTAGAGGGTGGAGGTAGAGGGGTGGAGGAGTAGAGGGTGGAGGAGTAGAGGGTGGAGGGGGTGGAGGGGTGGAGGAGTAGAGGGGTGGAGGAGTAGAGGGGTAGAGGGGTGGAGGAGTAGAGGGGTGGAGGGCCGAGCCAAAGAGGAGGAGTGACTGAATTGAAGAGAGGTGTTTAGGCTTTAGAAACGGCTCCAGCCCTACGGCTAGTCTCCCCCCACACACACACAGTCCCTACACAAACACACACACACACACACACATACTGTCCCTATAGTGAGCTCCCCACTACAGCCCCTGTGACGACCTATGATACTTCAGTTGAGATGAGCCACTCCACTCCCAGAGTTATCTGAAGGGCACTGCTGTGTTTAAGGAAATCATCTCATCCACACTCAAACTACTGCAATTGCACACATATTTTACAACTTATTATTAGAATTTGCATGTCGTTTTTATGCTGTGGTTATGTACATTTGAGGTAAGATACGGCCAAGCTTCGATGAATAGAATAACTTTGTTGAATTGAAGAAACCATAGTTACAGGAAGTACATTGGAATTGATTAGTTATAATACATTATGAACTGGGTGGTTCAAGACCTAAGCTATACGGAATTGTTTTAAGAAGGTCATACAAAGGATAATTTTGCTATTTCATTTAGAATTTTTTAAAACCCCTTGAAGTATCCCCATTTATTTTTTTGGATTTGATGAAATGAAAAAAAATGGGGGAATGTTGGGCCTTACTGCTATTAGCATAAACAAACACATTGAATAAAGATTCACTACATGGAACGACAGATAGTCCACTCAAAAAAAAAAAATCTAAAGAAAGTTTGTTCTGAAGGGTGTGTCCTATATCTGAGAGATATAAGAAAATCAGGAAACATTTGTAAAAACATTTTACATGTATTTAACCCCTTATCTTTGCCACTAAACAGTCTCCATATACTGTAATTGCATACATTTTTTCAACTGGTACCGGGGGGACCTTCAGACGAGACTTGTGAGGCCTGTGGGCGTCCTAGAGCAGAACAACCGACATGTACGTGTTCGTGGGAGTCTCACCTTTCCACAGACGGCTATATTCGTGTTTACCCCAAACCGATCGGACGCTACAGACAGAAGTTGGCAGATCGGCTGTACCCAAGACGCTTGTGGGGGTTGTAGAGCAAAACGGAGAACACCATCACGTTTGTGAGACTCTCATCTTTCCATAGAGGAGTTAAACTAATGGATTTTTAGGGGGATGTTTCATTATGTTAATTACATTTCTGCGTGGGGCGCGGGCATCGACCTTAACAGTTAAAATCTGGGGTCTGTAATGACAGTTTACAGACCAATAAGAGAGAAGGGCCAGCCTCTTCTAGAGAGATGTAACGTGTCGTGAAGAAGCATGAAGCTACTTGGAGTTTTAAGAGACTCTACTTCATCATTTCTTGACACAATTTAAGATGGTAAAATCATCGCATAGTACATCTACTGGGCTAATTTGTTTAGATGAAAGATGATGTCTTTTCAATTCCAAAGTCATGCTCAAAAGCTTCTTAGGAAAAAGAAAAAGGCCTCAGGTATATGCAGACTTCCAAAATGAATCATTACACCCCCCCCAAAAAAAAAACGTTTAATATGGTCTGGAATATATATATATACAGATGAAGTCGGAAGTTTACATACACTTACCTTGGAGTCATTAAAACTCATTTTTCAACCACTCCACAAATGTCTTGTTAACAAACTATAGTTTTGGCAAGTCGGTTAGGACATCTACTTTGTGCACTTTGTGCATGACACAAGTATTTTCTCCAACAATTGTTTACAGACAGATTATTTCACTTATAATTCACTGTATCACAATTCCAGTGGGTCAGAAGTTTACATACACTAAGTTGACTGTGCCTTTAAACAGCTTGGAAAATTCCAGAAAAAATGGCTTTATAAGCTTCTGATAGGCTAATTGACATCATTTGAGACAATTGGAGGTGTACCTGTGTTGTATTTCAAGGCCTACCTTCAAACTCAGTGCCTCTTTGCTTGACATCATGGGAAAATCAAAAGAAATCAGCCAAGACCTCAGAAAATAAATTGTAGACCTCCACAAGTCTGGTTCATCCTTGGGAGCAATTTCCAAATACCTGAAGGTACCACATTCATCTGTACAAACAATAGTACGCAAGTATAAACACCATGGGACCACGCAGCTGTCATACCGTTCAGGAAGGAGACACGTTCTGTCTCCTAGAGATGAACGTACTTTGGTGCAAAAAGTGCAAATCAATCCCAGAACAACAGCAAAGGACCTTGTGAAGATGCTGGAGGAAACAGGTACAAAAGTATCTATATCCACAGTAAAACGAGTACTATATCGACATTACCTGAAAGGCTGCAAAAGCAAGGAAGAAGCCACTGCTCCAAAACCGCCATAAAAAAGCCAAACAAGAGGAAGAACACCATCCCTACCGTGAAGCACGGTGGTGGCAGCATCATGCTTTGGGGGTGCTTTGCTGCAGGAGGGACTGGTGCACTTCACAAAATAGATGGCATCATGAGGAAGGAAAATTATGTGGATATATTGAAGCAACACCTCAAGACATCAGTCAGGAAGTTAAAGCTTGGTCGCAAATGGGTCTTCCAAATGGGCAATGACCTCAAGCATACTTCCAAAGTTGTGGCAAAATGGCTTAAGGACAACAAAGTGAAGGTATTGGAGTGGCCATCACAAAGCCCTGACCTCAGTCCTATAGAAAATGTGTGGGCAGAACTGAAAAAGCGTGTGCGAGCAAGGAGGCCTACAAACCTGATTCAGTTACACCAGCTCTGTCAGGAGGAATGGGCCACAATTCACCCAACTTATTGTGGGAAACTTGTGGAAGGCTACCCGAAACATTTGACCCAAGTTAAACAATTTAAAGGCAATGCTACCAAATACTAATTGAGTGTATGTAAACTTCTGTCCCACTGGGAATGTGATAAAAGAAATAAAAGCTGAAATAAATCATTCTCTCTACCATTATTCTGACATTTCACATTCTTAAAATAAAGTGGTGATCCTAACTGACCTAAAACAGGGAATTTTTACTAGGATTAAATGTCAGGAATTGTGAACAACTGAATTTAAATGTATTTGGCTAAGGTGTATGTAAACTTCCGACTTCAACTGTATATATATATATATACACTACCAGTCAAAAGTTTGGACACACCTACTCATTCCAGGGTTTTTCTTTATTTTTACTATGTTCTACCTTGTAGAATAATAGTGAAGACATCAAAACTATGAAATAACACATATGGAATCATGTAGTAAACAAAAAAGTATTAAATAAATCAAAATATATTTTATATTTGAGAGTCTTCAAATAGCCACCCTTTGCCTTGATGACAGCTTTGCACACTCTTGGCATTCTCTTAACCAGCTTCACTTGGAATCCTTTTCCAACAGTCTTGAAGGAGTTCCCACATATGCTGAGCACTTGTTGGCTGCTTTTCCTTCACTCTGCCGTCCGACTCATCCCAAACCATCTCAATTGGGTTGAGGTCGGGGGATTGTGGAGGCCAGGTCATCTGATGCAGCACTCCATCACTCTCCTTCTTGGTCAAATAGCCCTTACACACCCTGGAGGTGTGTTGGGTCACTGTCTTGTTGAAAAACAAATGATAGTCCCACTAAGCCCAAACCAGATGGGATGGCGTATCGCTGCAGAATGCTGTGGTAGCCATGCTGGTTAAATGTGCCTTGAATTCTAAATAAATCACAGACAGTGTCACCAGCAAGCACCCCCACACTATAACACCTACCCCGCCATGATTTACGGTTGGAAATACAAATGCGGAGATCATCCGTTCACCCACACCGCGTCTCACAAAGACATGGCGGTTGGATCCAAACATCTCAAATTTGGATTCCAGACCAAAGGACACATTTCCACCGGTCTAATGTCCATTGCTCATATTTCTTGGCCCAAGAAGGTATCTTCTTCTTATTGGTGTCCTTTAGTAGTGGTTTCTTTGCAGCAATTCGACTATGAAGGCCTGATTCACAAAGTTCCCTCTGAACAGTTGATGTTGAGGTGTGTCTGTTACTTGAACTCTGTGAAGCATTTATTTGGGCTGCAATTTCTGAGGTTGGTAACTCTAATGAACATATCCTCTGCAGCAGAGGTAACTCTGGGTCTTCCTTTCCTGTGGCGGTCCTCATGAGAGCCAGTTTCATCATAGTGCTTGATGGTTTTTGCGAATGCATTTGAAGAAACGTTCAAAGTTCTTGACATTTTCCGAATTGACTGACCTTCATGTCTTAAAGTAATGATGGACTGTCGTTTCTCTTTGCTTATTTGAGCTGTTCTTGCCATAATATGGACTTGGTCTTTTACCAAATAGGGCTATCTTCTGTATACCACCCCTACCTTGTCACAACACAACTGATTGGCTCAAACGCTTTAAGAATGAAATAAATTCCACAAATTAACTTTTAAGAAGGCACACCTGTTAATTGAAATGCATTCCAGGTGACTACCTCATAAAGCTGGTTGAGAGAATGCCAAGAGTGTGCAAAGCTGTCATCAAGGCAAAGGGTGGCTATTTGAAGAATCTCAAATATAAAATATATCTTGATTTCTTTAACACTTTTTTGGTTACTACATGATTACATATGTGTTATTTTATAGTTTTGATGTCTTCACTATTATTCTACAACGTAGAAAATAGTAAAAATAAAGATGTAAAGATTTGTATGCTTTATTATCAAGGTAAATATGGTTTACTAATTTCATTGGAAAGCATTTATTGTAATGAACAGATCTGCACAAACACACGTTAGGTAAAATGTTTCTCCTGCACCAATCCAACCCTAACTAGTAACCCACAGACACATTATGTAGTGAATGTGTATGTCCAGAAACGGACTGTAGCCATCCAGGTGGATTTTCATTTTGAGTCTAACCCTTCATATTGGAATCCCCTTCCTTCCCCCTCTCTCTCTCTATTTGCGACCCAAATCACACCCTATTCCATATGTAGTGCACTACAGATGTAGGATCTTCATTTGATCACCCTCTTGCAAGGGGAACTTGTAGTGTATTTGAGGTTTAAAAAAATACTTCTGAAGTTTGTAATTTCCACTTTGAAATGTCAAACATGATCTTCAATTACAAAAAATGTATCAACCCTTACAAAAAATGTCCATTGATTATAATCTACACAATAATAATAATATGCCATTTAGCAGACGCTTTTATCCAAAGCGACTTACAGTCATGCGTGCATACATTTTTGTGTATGGGGTGGTCCCGGGGATCGAACCCACTACCTTGGCGTTACAAGCGCCGTGCTCCACCAGCTGAGCTACAGAGGACCACAATAATTCACATTTCCTGTACGCTGCAGGGTTATTTTCCTGCTGTAGTAAACCGGCTCAAATTATGATCCTAGATCTGTGCTTTTGACCAGGGCCAATACAAGTAGTGAACTATATAGGGAATAGGGTGCCATTCTCTGGTCTAAAGTAGTGCACTATATAGGGAATAGGGTGCCATTCTCTGGTCTAAAGTAGTGCACTATATAGGGAATAGGGTGCCATTCTCTGGTCTAAAGTAGTGCACTATATAGGGAATAGGGTGCCATTCTCTGGTCTAAAGTAGTGCACTATATAGGGAATAGGGTGCCATTCTCTGGTCTAAAGTAGTGCACTATATAGGGAATAGGGTGCCCTTTGGGACGCACAGGCTCTGTGTTACTGGTCCTCCATTAGCCTGCTGCTGAAATGTAAAGTGATTAATCCATCTCCTCTACTAAATTCCAAATGTGGCAAAGTCATGTGCCTGGCAGTCGCATCTCCACCAGTCTAATTGCTTGCAGTGTAGCCAAATGTAATACAAATGCCTTTCTCTGCCAGATGACATCCCATTGTCTTTGCATCGCTCCATCGCTTCCATACAGATGTGGAGATCTGTTGAGATTCTACTATTTCTGTTCTAGTGGTGATGTCATGTTGACTGACTAACAAATGAAATGGGACATTGGTTCTGCAGTCAAGCAGCCAGGATACTGTAAATGTGGAAAGATGAGGGATTTGAACACGAACACACTCCTGGGTTTCTGTAAGATGGCGCCGTACTGTATGGCTGCTGTCTTGTGAGCTCCGACCCAACTTTGCTTTTTTTTTTGTGATTATTTCGGCGTTCGTCAAAATGTATCCTCTATCATTTATTATGATTGACAATAACCTTTGAACATTTAACTAACCGCAGTTCTAACCTCAACTCCGGCTTGAACTTCTCTGCCCTGGGCACTTTGTCTAATTTCAACCCAATTAAGAGGAAAGGCAGGAAACGCAGGCGGAATAAAGGCCGAGATTAAGGTGAAGGGAAAAACCAGGCCCCCTTCTTCCCTCCATTCTATTGGTTAAAAATAAGATGGATTACTGGACTCTCTTAACCGCAATATTCTCTGCTTTTCTGAAAACACGGCAATCAGACAAGGTGTGCCCCATGGCAGCTCGATAGATTCTCCATTCACCCGAGCAGACAGGACATTGGATTCAGGGAAATCAAGAGGGAGATGGGTATGCCTCTTCATCAACAGCAAAAGGCTGACTTTAGCTTTAAGTTGAAGTCTAGTCCCCATTGTTCACCCGTCTTGGAATACCTGATGGTCAAACGCACCCCCCCCCGAGAGAGATTTCAGCTGTTATCGTGACTGTTGTACATATTCCACCTCAGGACAACATCAACAAGATGGCGACTGAAACTAACTGTAAAAGGATGTAAACAAGCAGGAAACCATGGAAACCCGGAGGCTTCTTTTCTTGTTGCCGGTGATATTAATTATGCGTCATTAAGTCACGTAATGCCCAACTTCCATTAACACGTCTCCTTACCACCAGGGACCATAAAGTCCTAAACTACTGTTACTGTCCCCAAGCATACAGTGAGGGAAAAAAGTATTTGATCCCCTGCTGATTTTGTACGTTTGCCCACTGACAAAGAAATGATCAGTCTATAATTTTAATGGTAGGTTTATTTTGAACAGTGAGAGACAGAATAACAACAACAAAATCCAGAAAAAGGCATGTCAAAAATGTTATAAATTGATTTGCATTTTAATGAGGGAAATACGTATTTGACCGCCTCTCAATCAGAAAGATTTTTGGCTCCCAGGTGTCTTTTTATACAGGTCAACGGGCTGAGATTAGGAGCACACTCTTAAAGGGAGTGCTCCTAATCTCAGCTTGTTACCTGTATAAAAGACACCTGTCCACAGAAACAATCAATCAATCAGTTTCCAAACTCTCCACCAAAGAGCTCTCCAAGGATGTCAGGGACAAGATTGTAGACCTACACAAGGCTGGAATGGGCTACAAGACCATCGCCAAGCAGCTTGGTGAGAAGGTCACAACAGTTGGTGCGATTATTCGCAAATGGAAGAAACACAAAAGACCTGTCAATCTCCCTCGGCCTGGGGCTCCATGCAAGATCTCACCTCGTGGAGTTGCAAGAATCATCATTTAGATCATTTAGATCCTCAGTTAGGTCATTAACTGATTTTTGTACTCCGACGTCCTTCTGGAAGCGCCTCTAGTAATCTTTGTCCGAGAATTTATACCACAGCTTTTGATGGTCCTTGGTTGGGGTCTGAGCAGATTATTTGTTGCGATTGCAAACGTAATAAGATGGTGGTCTGATAGTCCAGGGTTATGAGGAAAAACATTTAGATCCACAATATTTATTCCACGGGACAAAACTAGATCCAGGGTATGACTGTGGTAATGCGTAGGTCCGGAGACATGTTGGACAAAACCCACTGAGTCGATGATGGCTCCGAAAGCCTTTTGGAATGTGGGTCTGTGGACTTTTCCATGTGAATATTAAAGTCACCAAAAATTTGAATATTATCTGCCATGACTACAAGGTCCGATAGGAATTCAGGGAACTCAGTGAGGAACTCTGTATACGGCCCAGGAGTCCTGTAAACAGTAGCTATACAAAGTGATTGAGTAGGCTGCATAGATTTCATGACTAGAAGCTCAAAAGACGAAAACGCAGTCATTTGGGGGGGGGGGGGGTAAATTGACATTTGCTATCGTAAATGTTAGCAACACCTCTGCCTTTGTGGGATACGCGGGGGATATGGTCACTAGTGTAACCAGGAGGAGAGGCCTCATTTAACACAGTAAATTCATCAGGCTTAAGCCATGTTTCAGTCAGGCCAATCACATCAAGATTATGATCAGTGATTAGTTAATTGACCATAACTGCCTTGGAAGTGAGGGATCTAACATTAAGTAGCCCTATTTTGAGATGTGATATATCACAATCTCTTTCAATAATGGAGGAGGGTTTTTTTTCCAGGGAGATTGCTAAGGCAATTTCTGCTCAACCTAGATCGAGGCACAGACACGGTCTCAATGGGGATATCTGAGCTGACTACACTGACTGTGCTAGTGGCAGACTCCACTAAGCTGGCAGGTTGGCTAAAAGCCTGCTGCCTGGCCTGCACCCTGTCTCATTGGGGAGGCTAACAGCCTGCTGCCTGGCCTGCACCCTGTCTCATTGGGCTGGCTAACAGCCTGCTGCCTGGCCTGCACCCTGTCTCATTGTGGAGCTAGAGGAGTTAGAGCCCTGTCTATGTTGGTAGATAAGATGAGAGCACCCCTCCAGCTAGGATGGAGTCCGTCACTCCTCAACAGGCCAGGCTTGGTCCTGTAGCACCCCTCCAGCTAGGATGGAGTCCATCACTCCTCAGCAGGCCAGGCTTGGTCCTGTAGCACCCCTCCAGCTAGGATGGAGTCCAACACTCCTCAGCAGGCCAGGCTTGGTCCTGTAGCACCCCTCCAGTTAGGATGGAGTCCGTCACTCCTCAGCAGGCCAGGCTTGATCCTGTAACACCCCTCTAGCTAGGATGGAGTCCATCACTCCTCAGCAGGCCAGGCTTGGTCCTGTAACACCCCTCCAGCTAGGATGGAGTCCATCACTCCTCAGCAGGCCAGGCTTGGTCCTGTAGCACCCCTCCAGCTAGGATGGAGTCCGTCACTCCTCAGCAGGCCAGGCTTGGTCCTGTAGCACCCCTCCAGCTAGGATGGAGTCCGTCACTCCTCAGCAGGCCAGGCTTGGTCCTGTAACTCCCCTCCAGCTAGGATGGAGTCCGTCACTCCTCAGCAGGCCAGGCTTGGTCCTGTTTGTGGGTGAGTCCCAGAAAGAGGGACAATTATCTACAAATTCTATATTTTGGGAGGGGCAGAAAACAGTTTTCAACCAGCGATTGAGTTGTGAGACTCTGCTGTAGAGCTCATCACTCGTCACTCGTCCTAACTGGGAGGGGGCCAGAGACAATTACTCGATGTCGACACATCTTTCTAGCTAATTTACACGCTGAAGCTATGTTGCTCTTGGTGACCTCTGACTGTTTCATCCTAACATCGTTGGTGCCGACGTGGATAACAATATCCCTGTACTCTCTACACTCGCCAGTTTTTCCCTTAGCCAGCACCATCTTCAGATTAGCCTTTACATCGGTAGCCCTGCCCCCTGGTAAACAGGGTATGATCACTGGATGATTATTTTTAAGTCTAATATTGCGGGTAATGGAGTCACCAATGACTAAGGTTTTCAATTTGTCAGAGCTAATTGTGGGAGGCTTCGGTGGCTCAGACCCCGTAACGGGTGGAGGGGAGACCCGAGAAGGCTCGGCCTCTGACTCCGACTTGTTGCTTAATGGGGAGAACCGGTTGAACGTTTCTGTAGGCTGAACGAGCGACACCGGTTGAGCATGCCGACAGCATTTCTTTCCAGAAGCATTGAAAAAATTGTCTGGCTGCGGGGACTATGTGGGGGGGATTTATACTACTATCTGTACTTACTGTTGGCACAGACGCTGTTTCATCCTTTCCTACACTTATATTGCCCTTGCCTAACGATTGCATCTGAAGCTGTGCTTGTAGCACGGCTATCCTCACCATAAGACAATAGTTTTCCTATATTTGTGATGGCCGCTCCAATACCTTTGGAAGTATGCTTGGGGTCATTGTCCATTTGGAAGACCCATTTGCGACCAAGTTTTAACTTCCTGACTGATGTCTTGAGATGTTGCTTCAATATATCTACATAATGTTCCTTCCTCATGATGCCATCTATTTTGTGAGGTGCACCAGTCCCTCCTGCAGCAAAGAACCCCCACAGCATGATGCTGCCACCGCCATGCTTCACGGTTGGGATGGTGTTCTTCGGCTTGCAAGCGACCCTCTTTTTCCTCCAAACATAACGATGGTCATTATGGCCAAACCGTTCTATTTTTGTTTAATCAGACCAGAGGACATTTCTTGAAAAAGTATGATCTTTGTCCCCATGTGCAGTTGCAAACCGTAGTCTGGCTTTTTAATGGTGGTTTTGGAGCAGTGGCTTCTTCCTTGCTGAGCGGCCTTTCAGGTTATGTCGATATAGGACTCGTTTTACTGTGGATTTACTATAGATACTTTTGTACCTGTTTCCTCCAGCATCTTCACAAGGTCCTTTGCTGTTGTTCTGGGATTGAGTTGCACTTTTTGCACCAAAGTACGTTCATCTCCAGGAGACCGAACGTGTCTCCTTCTTGAGCGGTATGACGGCTGCGTGGTCCCATGGTGTTTATACTTGCGTACTATTGTTTGTACAGATGAACGTGGTACCTTCAGGCGTTTGGAAATTGCTCCCAAGGATGAACCAGACTTGTGGAGGTCTACAAAAAAATTGGAGGTACACCTCCAATTGACTCAAACTGTCAAGAGTGGAGTGTAGTGGGATGTGGAATCACACGCAGGACACAGAGATATAAATCCACAGGTCTTTAGTGAAGTCCGTAGAAACACGCCAACAACGGCCACAGGCCACAGGCGAAATAAACCCACACTAAACTGAACAAAGTAAGTGTGCACAAAGTGCAGGACTCTCTAAATCAACACGAAATAAAGAGAGAACAAAATACAGCGGACCAAAACTACCACTCGACAGTCAAACAATTACACACAACACCTAAACTAACACAAGGAACTAAATAGGGTGCCTAATGAGACTAAACACTAAACAGGTGTGACAAACAGACAAAACCAATCAAACATGAAACATCGAACGGTGGCAGCTAGTACTCCGGAGACGACGACCGCCGAAGCCTGCCCGAACAAGGAGGAGGGGCCGCCTCGGCCGAAACCGTGACAGTACCCCCCCCCTGACGCGCGGCTCCAGCCGTGCACCGCCCCCGGCCTCGGGGACGACCAGGAGGACGCGGAGCAGGGTGCGTAGGATGACCACGATGGAATTCGGTCAGAAGGGACGGGTCCAGGATGTCCCTCCTCGGCACCCAGCACCACTCCTCCGGGCCGCACCCCTCCCACTCCACGAGATATTGGAGACCCCCCATCCGGCGTCTCGAATCTAGGATGGCCCGAACAGTGTACGCCGGAGCCCCCTCGATGTCCAACGGGGGCGGAGGAGTCTCTTCTATCTCAAAGTCCTGGAGTGGACCAGCTACCACCGGCCTGAGGAGAGACACATGGAACGAGGGGTTAATATTTTTGTAATCAATGGGCAGTTGTAACCTGTAACACACCTCGTTCAATCTCCTCAGGACTTTAAAAGGCCCCACAAACCGCCGACCCAGCTTCCGGCAGGGCAGGCGGAGGGGCAGGTTTCTGGTTGAGAGCCAGACTCGATCTCCAGGTGCGTACACTGGCCCCTCACTGCGGTGGAGGTCGGCGCTCGTCTTCTGTCGACGGATGGCTCGCTGCAGATGGACGTGTGCAGCGTTCCCACGTCTCCTCCGAGCGCCGCACCCACTCATCCACAGCAGGGGCCTCGATCTGGCTCTCATGCCAAGGTGCCAGAACCGGCTGGTACCCTAACACACACTGGAAAGGGGTTAGTTTAGTGGAGGAGTGGCGGAGAGAGTTCTGTGCCATCTCGGCCCAGGGCACATATCTCGCCCACTCCTCCGGCCGGCCCTGACAATATGACCTCAGAAACCTACCCACATCCTGGTTGACACGTTCGACCTGCCCATTACTCTCCGGGTGGTAACCCGAGGTAAGGCTCACCGAAACCCCCAACCCGTTCCATAAACGCTCTCCAGACTCTGGAGGTAAACTGGGGGCCTCGATCAGACACTATATCCTCGGGTACCCCGTAATGCCGGAAGACGTGAGTAAATAGAGCCTCAGCGGTCTGTAGGGCAGTAGGAAGACCCGGCATGGGAAGGAGACGACAGGCCTTCGAGAACCGATCCACAACGACCAGGATGGTGGTATTCCCCTGTGAGGAGGGAAGGTCGGTAACAAAATCCACCGAGAGGTGAGACCAGGGTCGTTGTGGAACGGGCAGGGGTTGTAATTTACCCCTGGGCAAGTGTCTGGGCGCCTTACACTGGGCACACACTGAGCAGGAGGAGACATAAATCCTCACATCCCTGGCTAACGTTGGCCACCAGTACTTTGTACTAAGGCAGTGCACTGTCCGGCCAATACCTGGATGTCCAGAGGAGGGTGACGTGTGAGCCCAATAAATAAGCCGATCCCGGACCTCGAGCGGGACGTACGTCCGACCCACCGGACACTGTGGAGGGCTAGGGTCGGTGCGTAATGCCCGCTCGATCTCCGCATCGACCTCCCATACCACCGGTGCAACCAGACAAGACTCAGGTAGTATGGGAGTGGGTTCCACGCACCTCTCCTCTGTGTCATACCGCCGAGACAGGGCATCAGACTTCCCGTTCTGGGACCCAGGGATGTAAGTGATCTTAAACACAAACCGGGCGAGAAACATAGTCCATCGAGCCTGGCGAGGATTCAGTCTCCTAGCTGCCCGAATGTATTCCAGGTTACGGTGGTCAGTCAGAATGAGAAAAGGGTGTTGAGCCCCCTCAAGCCAATGCCTCCACACCTTTAGGGCCTGTACTACGGCTAACAGCTCCCTGTCCCCTACGTCATAATTCCGCTCCGCCGGACTGAGCTTCTTAGAATAAAAAGCACAGGGGCGGAGTTTAGGTGGTGTGCCGGACCGTTGTGAAAGAACAGCCCCGATACCGGCTTCAGACGCGTCTACCTCTACTTGGAATGGTAAAGTGGGATCCGGGTGCGCCAGCACTGGAGCCTAGGTAAACAGGTCCTTCAGTCTCCCAAAAGCCCTGTCCGCCTCAGCTGACCATCGCAAGCGCACAGGACCCCCCCTTCAGAAGGGACGTTATGGGAGCTGCCACCTGTCCAAAACCCGGATAAACCTTCGGTAGTAATTCGCAAAACCCAAGAACTGCTGCACCTCTTTAACCGTAGTTGGGGTTTGCCAATTACGCACGGCAGACACACGGTCAACCTCCATTCTCACCCCCTGACGCAGACAACTGATAACCCAAAAAGGAGACTGACTCCTGAAAGAACAGACATTTCTCGGCTTTGACATACAGGTCATGCTCCAACAATCTCCTCAATACCCTGCGCACCAGGGCTACATGCTCGGCCCGAGTAGAACTGTACACCAGAATATCGTCTATGTACACCACCACTCCCTGCGCCTGCATGTCCCGGAAAATCTCATCTACAAAAGATTGGAAGACTGATGGAGCATTCATTAACCCGTATGGCATGACGAGATACTCGTAATGACCGGAGGTAGTACTAAATGCTGTCTTCCACTCATCGCCCTCTCTAATGCGCACCAAGTTATATGCGCTCCTGAGGTCCAATTTTGTGAAGAACCGTGCCCCGTGTAAGGACTCCGTCATGGTCGCAATCAGCGGGAGTGGATAACTATATTTCACAGTCACCTGATTGAGACCGCGGTAATCAATACACGGACGCAAACCTCCATCCTTTTTTCTTCACAAAAAAGAAGCTCGAGGACGCGGGAGAAGTGGAGGGCCGTATGTATCCCTGTCTCAGAGACTCGGCAATGTACGTCTCCATTGCCCTCTTCTCCTCCTGTGACAAAGGATACACATGGCTCCGCGGGAGCGCAGCTCCTGCCTGGAGGTCTATCGCACAATCCCCCTGTCTATGAGGCGGCAACCGTGCCGCTCTTGCCTTGCTAAACACGAGTGCCAAATCCTCATACTCAGGTGGAATGTGCAGTGCTGGCATCTGGTTCGGACTCTCCACCGAGGTCGCCCCTACGGAAACACCCAGACATAGCCCCTCACACTGAGCAGACCACCCTTTAAGAGCCTTCTCTCGCCATGAAATCGTAGGATCATGGGTAATCAACCAGGGAAGCCCCAGTACCACCGGATACGCAGGAGAGTCGATCAGATAGAGTTGAATCGTCTCCTCATGACCCCCCTGCGTCTTCATCCTAAGTGGCGCAGTGACCTCCCTAATCAACCCAGATCCTAACTGACGACTATCTAGGGCATGTACAGGGAAAGGATTATCAACTGGAAGGAGGGGAATCCCTAACTCAACACAGAATTTACGATCTACAAAATTCCCAGCTGCGCCTGAATCTACTAGCGCCTTATGCTGGGAACGAGGTGCAACCTGTGGAAAACAAACAGGTATAGTTATGTGTACGACAGAAAGCTCTGGGTAAGTGGGGCGCCTACTCACCTGGGAGGACTCCCCAATGTGTGACCTGCCGTCTCCCTCACCAGGGGACCCTCCCCAGCACCTAGCCGCGGTGTGCCCTCCACGGCCACAGTTGGTGCAGGGGACAGCCCCCTCGGGCTCCTTCTTCTTCCCCCTCTAGCGCCAGCACCTCCGAGCTCCACCGGGCTCGGCTCGGAGGCGCTGGAGGGTGGAATGGGCGACCCCCACCTGGGGACGTCCGCGGGTAGCGAGCAGGGTGTCCAGCCGAATTGCCATGTCCACCAACTGGTCAAATGAGAGTGTAGTATCCCTGCACGCCAACTCTCTGCGGACGTCCTCCCGGAGGCTGCAACGAAAGTGGTCTATGAGGGCCCGCTCATTCCACCCTTCATCTGCCGCTAGAGTCCGGAACTCCAGCGCAAACTCTTGAGCGCTCCTCATCCCCTGCCGGAGGTAGAATAGACGCTCCCCCGCCGCCTTCCCCTCCGGTGGATGGTCGAAGACCGCACGGAAGCGGCGGGAGAACTCCGCATAGGTGATAGTGGCGGCGTCTATTCTCCTCCATTCGGCGTTGGCCCACTCCAACGCCTTGCCGGTGAGACAGGAGATGAGGGCGGAAGCGCTCTCGTGCCCCGAGGGCGCCGGGTGTACGGTGGCAAGGTAGAGTTCCACTTGTAACAGGAACCCCTGACACCCGGCAGCGGTGCCGTCGTACGCCCTCGGGAGCGAGAGCCGAATCCCACTGGGTTCCGGTTGTTGGACGGGCGGGCTGACCGATGGTGATGGTGCGGTAGGTGGAGGTGTGGGTACATCGCTGATCTCCCATCGATGGAGAATGTTCATCACCCGGTCCAGGGCGTGCCCGATTTGGTTGATCCGATCTTCTTGACCACGAAAGCGCTCCTCCATGATGTCGGTGGGTGTGGGTGCTCCTGCTGATTCCATGAGATGGTGTGTAATTCTGTCAAGAGTGGAGTGTAGTGGGATGTGGAATCACACGCAGGACACAGAGATATAAATCCACAGGTCTTTAGGGAAGTCCGTAGAAACACGCCAACAACGGCCACAGGCCACAGGCGAAATAAACGCACACTAAACTGAACAAAGTAAGTGTGCACAAAGTGCAGGACTCTCTAAATCAACACGAAATAAAGAGAGAACAAAATACAGCGGACCAAAACTACCACTCGACAGTCAAACAATTACACACAACACCTAAACTAACACAAGGAACTAAATAGGGTGCCTAATGAGACTAAACACTAAACAGGTGTGACAAACAGACAAAACCAATCAAACATGAAACATCGAACGGTGGCAGCTAGTACTCCGGAGACGACGACCGCCGAAGCCTGCCCGAACAAGGAGGAGGGGCCGCCTCGGCCGAAACCGTGACACAAACGAAGTCAATTAGCCTATCAGAAGCTTCTAAAGCCATGACATCATTTTCTGGAATTGTCCAAGCTGTTTAAAGGCACTGTCAACTTAGTGTATGTAAACTTCTGACCCACTGGAATTGTGATACAGTGAATTATAAGTGAAATAATCTGTCTGTAAACAATTGTTGGAAAAATTACTTGTGTCATGCACAAAGTAGATGTTGCAACCGTCTTGCCAAAACTATACTCTGTTAACAAGAAATGTGTGGAGTGGTTGAAAAACTAGTATTAATGACTCCAACCTAAGTGTATGTAAACTTCTGACTTCAACTGTAGTTGTTTTAATTTTCCGGGTTAAGGATTGGCTTTTTCAGGAGAGGCTTTATTACTGCCACTTTTAGTGTGTTTGGTACACATCCAGTGGATAGGGAGCCATTTATTATGTTCAACATAGGAGGGCCAAGCACAGGAAGTAGTTTCCAACTCCTTTTGTAACTGTTAATCCAAACATGTTTGACAATGATCAAAGGAGTTGGCAAGATGGCACAAACAGATCTGGGAACAGGATATGTATCTGTTGGTATTATGTTTCTCAAGGTGACTATGAGAATGAGAACCCTAGTTTCCTGCTTCATTCATAAAATCCCTCGTTAGCTGGATGAGTTCTATGAGGAGCCCTTCCTGGCCGAGATGTGTGTCAAGTTTGGAAAGGTGGAGGAGATCTTCACCAGCACCACCAGGGGGAGCTAAGGACACGGTCAAACACCTGCACAACCCCTCTGTCATGGGCAACATCGTTCACGCTCAGCTGGATATCAAAGGTAGGATATGGCTTCATGTCTGTGTGGTTGGATGTTCTGTGAGCATTTGATTTTGTGAGTGTAGGGAAAAAACATTGAAGCAGGAGGCCAACTCCTCCTCCAAGTATTCCCACCACTCTGAACGAGAGAGAGCTACCGTCCTGTAGGTTTGAACTCCAACCTTAATCTAGTGATTCTAATAATTAGCTGGTTGATAAGCTGAGTAAGGTTTGTTACAACTGCGGTCGGATTGAAAACTTAGGGTATCTCATTTAAATTGTTGAAATATTTTGTCATTTAGCAGACGCTCTTATCCAGAGCGACTTAAAGTTAGTGCATTTATTTTAAGATAGCTAGGTGGGACAACCACATATCACAGGCATAGTAAGTACACTTTCCTTCAATATCAGTAGGGGGGTCAAGTGCAATTGGTTAAGGTCCAGGTGAGGAGGGGTATTATTTAAGAAGTTCTTTGAAGAGGTAGGGTTTCAGGTGCTTTCGGAAGATGGGCAGGGACTCTGGCCACCCGACAGGGACTTTTGGCCACCCGTGAAAGTAAATGCCAGTCATGTTCATCATGTGAAGTTTATATACTGCAAATTTCATTTTTCCTTCAATATTATTGCACATTACATATTTTAATGTCAAATTAATATCATTATTATTTAAATATTATAACAGAGGTGGTAACTATCCCAACATTAGGATATTCATAGGCACTTAAGGAACTCATTCTCTTGTGTAAGCATTATTAAAGCTACAAAAGTGTCAGTGCTCAACCTTAACATGTGTTGACGATACAACAGAACAGATCAACCGGAATGAAATGTACTCTCACAGGTGGCCAACAATAACTATCTGAAAGCCACGCCCCTACTAAGCCACTCCTCCAGTCTTCAGATCTGACCCGGTGGATCATAGCTCAATAACCCACCATCAACAACCCAACTTAAAGAAAATAATGGGTTGTTTGTGTGACCCAACTGGCCGGTTGTTTTTAACCCAGCATTTTGTAGAGTGTAAGCAGTCATTTGTTTCCAGGTCAAATTTTCACGTCCCCACATTTACACAAAAGCATTACATTTAGTCAGGAAATCAATCAGTATTAGCAACTTAGCAAAGTTGCTTCAATTTTTTTCTTCCTTTGGTGTTAACTGCAGTGTAAACACAGATTTATTAGTGGTAAATATTGGCTCGTTGGGGGGAATTATGTTGTCGTTAGGAGTTTTTTGGGCTGACAATAAGGTCTCAGCATCTCAGAGATGAAAAGAACAGGAGAATAATGAGCAATTAGTGTTTTGGTGGCGGTGGTTCCAAGACAACACATGTTGAAGTCAGCGCGGTGGTAAACAAGATATGTTTGACAGGTGCCTTTGTGTGTCTGCAAATAAACACCTTCGACCGTAAGAGGAAACGCAAAATTACAAGTTGGGTTACAAACACAGCAAGTCCCCTGGATGTACTCTCCATCAACAGAGAACCAATATGGTGTTAATTATCCACTTCTAAACATATCATTAACTATGGGGAGAGAGACTTTTCAAAAAGATTACCGACGATAAATCAGCGATGTTGACTCATTCGACATCAACACAAGCAATATTAGGATGTAGCCTATATCTGAATACAAATATATATTTTGTTTGGCAAATGTTAAACTATGCCAAGTTTATGAATAATACAAGTCACTATCTATAAATGGTTTATTCACAGTTATATATAATAGTCTTATTTCCAGCCATAGCTGTGGTACCCAACAACTATTTGACTGTGTATTCTATCAGAAATCCGCTGAGAGATACTGAACATTATACATGGTAACAGTACACATTGTTATCTGTGGCTTATATCATGACTTCCTGAAGTCATCTGAGCATACTTTATCTCTCTCCTATTGGCAGCCATCTTGGGGTGAGTGACACTAGCTAATGTTGGTCTAACTGTTTTGACATGCTGTCGCTTGTCGATTACAAAAGAGTCATTTGACGCACCGGTGCATCAATCTAAGTTACATGACATCCAGGCTCTGTCGTAAAGCCGGCTGCGACCGGGAGACCCATGGGGCGGCGCACAATTGGCCCAGCGTCGTCCAGGGTAGGGGAGGGAATGGCCGGCAGGGATATAGCTCAGTTGATAGAGCATGGCGTTTGCAACGCCAGGGTTGTGGGTTTGATTCCCACGGGGGACCAGTATGAAAAAAATAATTAAAAAATAATGTATGCACTCACTAACTGTAACTCGCTCTGGATAAGAGCGTCTGCTAAATGACAAAAATGTAAAATGACCAAAAACTCCCCATCAAAACCTGTCAATTTAGGGCTTCCTGAGTGGCGCAGAGGTCTAAGGCACTGTATTGCAGTGTTAGATGCTTCACTACAGACCTGGGTTCGATCCCAGGCTGTGTCGCAGCCAGCCGCGACCGGGAGACCCATGAGGCGGCATACAATTGGCCCAGCGTCGTCCGGCCGGGATGTCCTTGTCCCATCGCGCTCCAGTGACTCCTTGTGGCGGCCAGGCGCATGCACGCTGACCTCTGACCTCTGTCACCAGCTGTACGGTGTTTCCTCTGAGGCTTCCGGGTTAAGTGAAGCAGCAGAAGCTTCCGGGTTAAGTGAGCAATGTGTCATGAAGCAGCGCGTCTTGGCAGGGTTGTGTTTCAGAGGACGTATGGCTCTCGACTTTTGCCTCTCCCGAGTCAGTACAGGAGTTGCAGCGATGGGACATGACTGTAACTACCAATTCGAAAAGGGGTAAAAAGTATATATATATTTTTAAATATGTACAGTACCAGTCAAAAGTTTGGACACACCTAATAATTCAAGGGTTTTTCTTTATTTTTACTATTTTCTGCATTGTAGAATAATAGTGAAGACATCAAAACTATGAAATAAAACATATGGAATCATGTTGTAACCCAAAAAGTGTTAAACAAATCTAAATATATTTTATATTTGTGATTCTTCAAAGTAGCCACCCTTTGCCTTGATGACAGCTTTGCACACTCTTGCAATTCTCTCAACCAGCTTCCCTTGGAATGCTTTTCCAGCAGTCTTGAAGGAGTTCCCACATATGCTGAGCACTTGTTGGCTGCTTTTCCTTCACTCTGCGGTCCAACTCATCCCAAACCATCTCAATTGGGTTGAGGTCGGTTGATTGTGGAGGCCAGGTCATCTGATGCAGCACTACATCACTCTCCTTATTGGTCAAATAGCCCTTACACAGCCTGGAGGTGTGTTGGGTCAATGTCTTGTTGAAAAACAAATGATAGTCCCCACTAAGCCCAAACCAGATGGGATGGCGTATCACTGCAGAAGGCTGTGGTAGCCATGCTGGTTAAGTGTGCCTTGAATTCTAAATAAATCACTGACAGTGTCACCAGAAAATCACCCCCACACCAACCCAACTCCTCCTCCACGCTTCACGGTGGGAACCACAAAAGCGGAGATCATCCGTTCACCTTCTCTGCATCTCACAAAGACACGGCGGTTGGAATAAAACATCTCAAATTTGGACTCATCAGACCCAAGGACAGATTTCCACCAGTCTAATGTCCTTTGCTCATGTTTCTTGGCCCAAGCAAGTTGCTTCCTGTTGGTGTCCTTTAGTAGTGGTTTCTTTGCAGCAATTCGCCCATGAAGGCCTGATTCACGCAGTCTCCTCTGAACAGTTGATGTTGAGATGTGTCTCTTACTTGAACTCTGTGAAGCATTTATTTGGGCTGCAATTTCTGAGGCTGGTAACTCTTATGAACTTATCCTCTGCAGCAGAGGTAACTCTGGGTCTTCCTTTCCTGTGGCGGTCCTCATGAGAGCCAGTTTCATCATAGTGCTTGATGGTTTTTGCGAATGCATTTGAAGAAACGTTCAAAGTTCTTGACATTTTCCGAATTGACTGACCTTCATGTCTTTAAGTAATGATGGACTGTTGTTTCTCTTTGCTTACTTGAGCTGTTCTTGCCATAATATGGACTTGGTCTTTTACCAAATAGGGCTATCTTCTGTATACCAACTCTGCCTTGTCACACAACACAACCGATTGGCTCAAACGCATTAAGAAGGAAAGCAATTCCAGAAATTAATATTTAACAAGACACACCTGTTAATTGAAATGCATTCCAGGTGACTACCTCATGAAGCTGGTTGAGAGAATGCCAAGCGTGTGCAAAGCTGTCATCAAGGCAAAGGGTGGCTACGTTGAAGAATCTCACATATAAAATATATTTTGATTTGTAAAATGACATACTCAAATCTAACTGCCTGTAGCTCAGGGCCTGAAGCAAGGATATGCATATTATTGATACCATTTGAAAGGAAACACTTTGAAGTTTTGGAAATGTGAAATTAATGGAGGAGAATATAACACATTAGATCTGGTAGAAGATAAAACAAACTAAAAAACATGCGTTTTCTAATTAAATTTTTTGTTCCATCATCTTTGAAATGCAAGAGAATGGCCACAATATAATATTGCAGTTTGGGCGTAATTTACATTTTGGCCCTAGATGGCAGAAGCGTGTGTGCAAAGTTTCAGATTGATCCAGTGAAGCATTGCAATACTGGACTACTTTGTATCAAGTCTGCCCAAATGTGCTGAATTGGTCAATTGATACATTTTCAAATACCTAACTATAGAGAACATACAAAAATTATATGGTAATACAAAACGTAAGTTTACACACTTCCAGGAATGTCATACATGATGGATCACTAGCTTATACATTAACTTACACACATCTAGATGGCCAGGCAGGGTGGGTGTGGAGCCAGAGACATTAGGGGTTCAAACTGTACAACCCAGTTCCTACATTTTTATATAAAAATTGATTTTATCAAACAAAACTATGCTACATTTTATCTCTGGGACCCTTAGGATGACAAATCAGAGCAAGATTACTGAATGTAAGTACATGATTGACCTTCAGAGGTGAATGTATCAAAGCAGTTGCAGTGACAAGTTTTGTTGTTGTGCACTCTCCTCAAACAATAGCATGGTATTTATTCACTGTAATAGCTACTGTAAATTGGACAGTGCAGTTAGATTAACAATAATTTAAGCTTTCTGTCCATATAAGACATGTATATGTCCTGGAAAGTTTGCTGTTACTTACAACAGTCATGTTAGTCACATTATCGCACGTTAGCTCAACCGTCCCGTATACCGGACACCGATCCCGTAGAGGTTAACACTGTTTTGGTTACTACGTGATTCCATGTGTGTTCTTTCATAGTTTTGATGTCTTCACTTAATTATTCTACAATGTAGAAAATAGTAAAAAAATTAAGAAAAACCCTTGAATTAGTAGGTGTGTCCAAACGTTTGACAGGTACTCTATATACATTTATATATGTCAATTTAAGCTAGAGATATCTAGCTATTTTTGCATTGGATGCATCTCAATCAGTGCTGCTCAGAGGAGGAAGGAGAGGACCATCCTCCTCAGTGAATTTCATAAGATTAAAAATTGTAGAGCATTTAAAAAGTTATCCTTTAGATAAAACTATACTAAATATAATCACGTCACCAAATAATGGATTAAACACACTATTTTGCAATGAAATAATATTGTAGCCTCAACAGCACTCTGTAGGGTAGCACCATGGAGTAGCCTGGAGGACAGCTAGCTTCCGTCCTCCTCTGGGTACATTAACTTCAATACAAAACCTAGGAGGCTCATGGTTCTCTCCCCCTTCCATAGACTTACACAGTAATTATGAAAACTTCCGGAAGACATCATCCAACCTATCAGAGCTCTTGCAGCATGAACATGACATGATGTCCACCCAATCAAAGGATCAGAGAATTAATCTAGTACTGAAAGCATAAGCTACAGCTAGCTAGCACTGCAGTGCATAACATATGGTGAGTAGTTGAATCAAAGAGAGAGAAAGAGAATAGTTGAACAGTTTTGAACAAATTAATTTCTTCCAAAATGAAGAAGCAAGAGAGAGATAAATGTTGTCTTTTTAATCTTCTCACTTTCAGTTTCACTTCCTTAGCTAGCAAATGCAGCCTAGCTAGTTTAGCCTACTGAAACACCCTGCTCAAACAGAGGGATGCTATGGTAGCTAGCTGGCTATGACTAGTCAACATAACATTGGATCTCTTCCAAGTCAAGGTAAGCTTTTGGTTTTACTAATTAAAGAGAGAGAGAGATAGAGGGAGAGAGAGAGAGAGAGAGAGAGAGAGAGAGAGAGAGAGAGAGAGAGAGAGAGAGAGAGAGAGAGAGAGAGAGAGAGAGAGAGAGAGAGAGAGAGAGAGAGAGAGAGAGAGAGAGAGAGAGAGAGAGAGAGAGAGAGAGAGAGGAAGGGGGAGGGAGACATTGTATATTGGCCACATACCACACCCACTCGTGCCCTATTGCTTAATTATGTATATACAGTACCAGTCAAAGGTTTACTAATTTTTTGCCACCAGGGCCCTCCGGTGTGAGTGCTAAACTGCTGACTGACTGTACACTGTAACGTTACTGCATGATTGTAGTTGGTTTACTAACGTGTTAGTTCTATTAGCTATTTTGAGAGAGAGAGCAGGAGAGAGAGAGAGAGAGAGAGAGAGAGAGAGAGACAGAGAGAGAGAGAGAGAGAGAGAGAGAGAGAGAGAGAGAGAGAGAGAGAGAGAGAGAGAGAGAGAGAGAGAGAGAGAGAGAGAGAGAGAGAGAGAGAGAGAGAGAGAGAGAGAGAGAGAGAGAGAGAGAGAGAGAGAGAGAGAGAGAGAGAGGAAGGGGGAGGGAGACATTGTATATTGGCCACATACCACACCCACTCGTGCCCTATTGCTTAATTATGTATATACAGTACCAGTCAAAGGTTTACTAATTTTTTGCCACCAGGGCCCTCCGGTGTGAGTGCTAAACTGCTGACTGACTGTACACTGTAACGTTACTGCATGATTGTAGTTGGTTTACTAACGTGTTAGTTCTATTAGCTATTTTGAGAGAGAGAGCGAGAGAGAGAGAGAGAGAGAGAGAGAGAGAGAGAGAGAGAGAGAGAGAGAGAGAGAGAGAGAGAGAGAGAGAGAGAGAGAGAGAGAGAGAGAGAGAGAGAGAGAGAGAGAGAGAGAAAGAGAGCGAGAGAGATAGAGAGAGAGAGAGAGAGAGAGAGAGAGAGAGAGAGAGAGAGAGAGAGAGAGAGAGAGAGAGAGAGAGAGAGAGAGAGAGAGAGAGAGAGAGAGAGAGAGAGGGGGAGAGAGAGAGAGAGAGAGAGAGGAACCATACATTCTCTTGTTATTCCATTGAGATGCCATGTCTCCTCCTAGAACATGGAAAATAGATCCATAGAAAAGAAAGTGTGGAACAATCTTAAAACTTCAAAAAAAATCAGTCTAATCACTAGAAGGATGTTCCTCTTCACTGTACTACTGTGAATCACACATCCCATTCAGTATCTGGACAATGTGACAATATGGTAATTCCCTACCAGATCAGTTCTGTCTGTCCCATGTATTTAGAACTATTGTGGAGGGATCCCAGACACACCCTACCCAATCAGATCCCTACTGTCCTGCAGTCTGCCCAATCAGAGCCCACTGTCCAGCAATCAGGCCAGGACCCTTCAACAGGGCATCCCATGTGTCCCTACGACCCTGAAAAACATAACACCCCCTGGTCAAATCAGCATCTCTCTCTCCCACTGGGTCCCAAGCCTCCACATCACCTCACTCACTTTGCAGATTACCAAACACTGCCAGGGCCCAGCCATCAGACACATCCAGGGTTAGGTCCAGGGACAGGGCCAGGGCCCAGCCATCAGACACATCCAGGGTTAGGGCCAGGGCCAGGGCCCAGCCATCAGACACATCCAGGGTTAGGGCCAGGGCCAGGGCCCAGCCATCAGACACATCCAGGGTTAGGGCCAGGGCCAGGGCCCAGCCATCAGACACATCCAGGGTTAGGGCCAGGGCCAGGGCCCAGCCATCAGACACATCCAGGGTTAGAGCCAGGGCCAGGGCCCAGTCATCAGACACATCCAGGGTTAGGGCCAGGGCCAGGACCCAGCCATCAGACACATCCAGGGTTAGGGCCAGGGTTAGGGCCAGGGCCCAGCCATCAGACACATCCAGGGTTAGGGCCAGGGTTAGGGCCAGGGCCCAGCCATCAGACACATCCAGGGTTAGGGCCAGGGCCAGGGCCCAGCCATCAGACACATCCAATGTTAGGGCCAGGGCCAGGGCCCAGCCATCAGACACTTCTAGAGTTAGGGCCAGGCTCAGACACATCCAGGGCCAGGGCCCAGCCATCAGACACATCCAGGGTTAGGGCCCTGCCATCAGACATCAGAAGACACATTCCGACGGATGTATTCAACATCTGTCACTTCCATACACCTCAATGCACAATAAATCCCAACCTTCCCTTCACTGGGAAACAGACGGTGGAGACAGAGAGAATGAGAGAATGAGATAAATTGAGCAAAACCAAAGAGTAGAACTCTCAGGACAATTTAGCAGATATGATCACAAGGCAGCCAACTTTCCTTTTTGACATTTTAGACTTTTTGGATGTGTCATTCTGACCAAGAGGTGTACAGAATGTTAACACCCCCCCCCCCCTTCTTCTTCTTTGTTGTGTGTCTAAGACCATAACTTCCAAAGGCTGTTTGGAAAAACTATCTCTCCATTATTAGACCAGGTCTGTTGCTCATCCGATGAAAGTTCCTTTTTTATTAGATTATTTCAATTTGAAGCTAATTGCTAAAAATCTAAAACATTTTGAAGGGTTCAACAGAGGAACATATGATCAGTTCAGCTGCGGGGTGTTTGGAGGCTGTTGGTTGGGTTGTCGGGGGCTGTGATTGGGTTGTCGGGGGCTGTGATTGGGTTGTCAGGAAGTGTGATTGGGTTGTCGGGGGCTGTGATTGGGTTGTCGGGGGCTGTGATTGGGTTGTCGGGGGGCTGTGATTGGGTTGTCAGGGGGCTGTGATTGGGTTGTCGGGGGCTGTGATTGGGTTGTCAGGGGCTGTGATTGGGTTGTCGGGGGCTGTGATTGGGTTGTCGGGGGGCTGTGATTGGGGATGTCGGGGGGCTGTGATTGGGTTGTCAGGGGCTGTGATTGGGTTGTCGGGGGCTGTGATTGGGTTGTCGGGGGGCTGTGATTGGGGATGTCGGGGGGCTGTGATTGGGTTGTCAGGGGCTGTGATTGGGTTGTCAGGGGCTGTGATTGGGTTGTCGGGGGCTGTGATTGGGATGTCATGGGGCTGTGATTGGGTTGTCGGCGGGCTGTGATTGGGTTGTCAGGGGCTGTGATTGGGTTGTCGGGGGCTGTGATTGGGTTGTCGGGGGGCTGTGATTGGGTTGTCAGGGGCTGTGATTGGGTTGTCGGGGGGCTGTGATTGGGTTGTCAGGGGGCTGTTATTGGGATGTCATGGGGCTGTGATTGGGTTGTCGGGGGCTGTGATTGGGTTGTCGGGGGGCTGTGATTGGGTTGTCAGGGGCTGTGATTGGGTTGTCGGGGGGCTGTGATTGGGTTGTCAGGGGGCTGTTATTGGGATGTCATGGGGCTGTGATTGGGTTGTCGGGGGGCTGTTATTGGGTTGTCAGGGGCTGTGATTGGGTTGTCAGGGGCTGTGATTGGGTTGTCGGGGGCTGTGATTGGGTTGTCGGGGGGCTGTGATTGGGTTGTCGGGGGATGTGATTGGGGATGTCGGGGGGCTGTGATTGGGTTGTCGGAGGGCTGTGATTGGGTTGTCGGGGGGCTGTGATTGGGTTGTCGGGGGCTGTTATTGGGTTGTCGGGGGGCTGTTATTGGGATGTCATGGGGCTGTGATTGGGTTGTCGGGGGGCTGTTATTGGGATGTCATGGGGCTGTGATTGGGTTGTCAGGGGGCTGTTATTGGGATGTCATGGGGCTGTGATTGGGTTGTCGGCGGGCTGTGATTGGTTTGTCAGGGGCTGTGATTGGGTTGTCGGGGGCTGTGATTGGGTTGTCGGGGGGCTGTGATTGGGTTGTCAGGGGCTGTGATTGGGTTGTCGGGGGGCTGTGATTGGGTTGTCAGGGGCTGTGATTGGGTTGTCGAGGGCTGTGATTGGGTTGTCAGGGGCTGTGATTGAGTTGTCGGGGGCTGTGATTGGGTTGTCGGGGGGCTGTGATTGGGTTGTCGGGGGGATGTGATTGGGGATGTCGGGGGGCTGTGATTGGGTTGTCGGAGGGCTGTGATTGGGTTGTCGGGGGGCTGTGATTGGGTTGTCGGGGGGCTGTTATTGGGTTGTCGGGGGGCTGTTATTGGGATGTCATGGGGCTGTGATTGGGTTGTCGGGGGGCTGTTATTGGGATGTCATGGGGCTGTGATTGGGTTGTCGGCGGGCTGTGATTGGGTTGTCGGCGGGCTGTGATTGGGTTGTCAGGGGCTGTGATTGGGTTGTCGGGGGGCTGTGATTGGGGTGTCGGGGGGCTGTGATTGGGTTTCATTGGGCTGTGATTGGGGTGTCGGGGGGCTGTGATTGGGGTGTTGGGAGGCTGTGATTGGGGTGTCGGGAGGATGTGATTGGGTTGTCAGGGGGCTGTGATTGGGGTGCCGGGGGGATGTGATTGGGGTGTTGGGAGGCTGTGATTGGGGTGTTGGGGGGCTGTGATTGGGGTGTTGGGGGGATGTGATTGGGGTGTCATGGGGCTGTGATTGGGGTGTTGGGGGGATGTGATTGGGGTGTCGGGGTGCTGTGATTGGGGTGTTGGGGGGCTGACATATAACATATACACTATATAAACAAAAGTATGTGGACACCCCTTCAAATTAGTGGATTCGGCTATTTCAGCCACACCCGTTGCTGACAGATGTATAAAATCGAGCACACAGCCATGCAATCTCCATAGACAAACGTTGGCAGTAGAATGGCCTTACTGAAGAGCTCAGTGACTTTCAACTTGGCACCGTCATAGGATGCCACCTTTCCAACAAGTCAGTTTGTCAGATTTCTGTCCTGCTAGAGCTGCCCCGGGTCAACTGTAAGTGCTGTTATTGTGAAGTGGAAAAGTCTAGGAGCAACAACGGCTCAGCTGCAAAGTGGTAGGCACCACAAGCTCACAGAACGGGACCGGCGAGTGCTGAAGTAAAAATCGTCTGTCCTTGCAACACTCACTAGTTCCAAACTGCCTCTGGAAGCAACGTCAGCACAAGAGTTGTTCGTCGGGAGATTCATGAAATGGTTCTCTGGAGTGATGAATCACGCTTCACCATCTGGCAGTCTGACGGACGAATCTGGGTTTGGCGGATGCCAGGAGAACGATACCTGCCCCAATGTGTAGTGCCAACTGTAAAGTTTGGTGGAGAAGGAATAATGGTCTGGGGCTGTTTTTCATGGTTCGGGCTAGATCCCTTAGTTCCAGTGAAGGGAAATGTTAACGCTACAGCATACAATGACATTCTAGATGATTATGTGCTTCCAACTTTGTGGCAACAGTTTGGGGAAGGCCCTTTCCTGTTTCAGCATGACAATGCTCCCGTGCACAAAGCAAGGTCCATTCAGAAATAGTTTGTCGAGATCAGTGTGGAACAAATTGACTGGCCTGCACTTGACAGGCCTGCACAGACCCCTGACATCAACCCCATCGAACACCTTTGGGATGAATTGGAACGTCGACCGCTTGCCAGGCCTAATTGCCCAACATCAATGCCCGACCTCACTAATGCTCTTGTGGCTGAATGGAAGCAAGTCCCCGCAGCAATGCTCCAACATCTAGTGGAAAGCCTTCCCAGAAGAGTGGAGGCTGTTATAGCAGCAAAGGGGGGGGGGACCAACTCCATATTAATGCCCATGATTTTGGAATGAAATGTTCAACGAGCAGGTGTCCACATACTTTTGGTCATGTAGTGTACATGTGCTGTATATCGCCAGGGTTGTGGGTTCGATTCCTGGGACCACAGATAGGTAAAATCTATGCACACATGACTGTAAGTCGCTTTGGATAAAAGCGTCTGATAAATGGCATATTATTATTATTATTATTGTTATTATACCATGGTCCTTTGAGCTAGATATCTCCATAAACTGTCAGCAATAACAAATCTAGTTGATGTTTCTTCAGAGATGTTGGATTTGATTAAAAAAGCCTTTGTGTTGCCCAAATAATGTATGACAGTAGAGTAGTTCTCTAATTGGACAGATAGTTACACCCCGTATTTAGACACTGTGGACTGTGAAAGGCAGGGAGGGTGATGACATCATCAATTCCCCATTATTTATGTCCATATGTAAATTAGATACGTATAATTGTTGGTCTCTCTAGACTGAAGTAATTAATTCCAACGCTTAGCAACAAGACGTTTGTCACAAGATCTTCATGATTACTCTTCCAAATGTTACTGTCTTATTGCAATTCCAAATTGTCTTGAGTCCACGAAGCAGACAGCATTTTGATGCTGAGTACTTATGAAGCTTTTATGAGTCAGCCAACTGGTGCAGTTCTGTTTTGAGGGAGAAAATTATTTTTGTCTTAAACTTTTCAGCTTTCTCCTAGCCTATGTGTTACGACCAATTTACTCCAGATTGCGGTAATGACTGATGTATTATTAAACTGTAGGCTATAACACCATAATGTATTATTAAACTGTAGGCTATAACACCATAATGTATTATTACTGCCTGTCAGCCACATGAACAATTAGCTCCAAAACGCAATGTGGTCCGACATGAACACCAACATTTTGCCATGGTAGATGTGACTGGCAGGAACCAAGACATGCACGGACAGCAGTGGACGCATCGATCAATTCAGGCTACAAGTGTCATTACACTTTTTGGTGATTAAATAGAGGGATAAAAAGCAGGTGGAGAGAGAGAGAGAGAGAGAGAGAGAGAGAGAGAGAGAGAGAGAGAGAGAGAGAGAGAGAGAGAGAGAGAGAGAGAGAGAGAGAGAGAGAGAGAGAGAGAGAGAGAGAGAGAGAGAGAGAGAGAGAGAGAGAGAGAGAGAGAGAGAGAGAGAGAGAGAGAGAGAGAGAGAGAGAGAGAGAGAGAGAGAGAGAGAGAGAGAGAGAGAGAGAGAGAGAGAGAGAGAGAGAGAGAGAGAGAGAGAGAGAGAGAGAGAGAGAGAATTAGATGGAGGGAGAGAGAGGAAGGGGGAGGGAGACATTGTATATTGGCCACATACCACACCCACTCGTGCCATATTGCTTAATTATATATATATATATATACACTACCAGTCAAAGGTTTGGACACAACTAATGTCTGTAATGTCTGCACCTGTTTTATTCGGCGCATGTGGCCAATATTTGATTTGTCCTACTCATTCCAGGGTTTTTCTTTATTTTTACTATTTTCTACAATGTAGAATAATAGTGAAGACATCAAAACTATGAAATAACACATATGGAATCATGTAGTAACCAAAAAGAGTTTTAATCAAATCAAAATATATTTATACAATTGTGTAAAGAACTTAAGTAAAAATACTTGAAAGTACTACTTAAGTAGTTTTGGGGTATCTGTACTATACTTTACTATTTATATTTTTGACAACTTTTACTTTTACTTCACTACATTCCTAATGAAAATAATGTACTTTTTACTCCATATATTTTCCCTGACACCCAAAAGTACTCGTTACATTTTGAATGCTTAGCAGGACAGGAAAATGGTCCAATTCACGACTTCCTCCGAAGCTGCCTCCCCTCCTTGTTCGGGCAGGCTTCGGCGTTCGTCGTCACCGGCCTTCTAGCCACTGCCGCTCCTCATCTCATCATTCCATTTGTTTTGTCTTGTTTATTACACACACCTGGTTTCATTTCCCCTCATCAGTACCTGTATAAGTGTTCCCTCTGCCCCCTTGTCTCTGTATGTGATTGTTTATTGCGGAGGTTATATGAGCTCGGTGAAGCTCCTTGTACTTTGTATCGACATATATACAAAATAAACCTTTATTCTATGATTTACCCTCCTGCGCCTGACTCCGTCCAAATCACACGCCACACATCCTGGCTGCCTATGATCTGGCGGACTCACTAAACACACATGCTTTGTTTGTAAATGATGTCTGAGTGTTGGAGTGTGCCCCTGGCTATCTGTAAATGATGTCTGAGTGTTGGAGTGTGCCCCTGGCTATCTGTAAATGATGTCTGAGTGTTGGAGTGTGCCCCTGGCTATCTGTAAATGATGTCTGAGTGTTGGAGTGTGCCCCTGGATGTCTGTAAATGATGTCTGAGTGTTGGAGTGTGCCCCTGGCTATCTGTAAATGATGTCTGAGTGTTGGAGTGTGCCCCTGGCTATCTGTAAATGATGTCTGAGTGTTGGAGTGTGCCCCTGGCTATCTGTAAATGATGTCTGAGTGTTGGAGTGTGCCCCTGGCTATCTGTAAATGATGTCTGAGTGTTGGAGTGAGCCCCTGGCTATCTGTAAATGATGTCTGAGTGTTGGAGTGAGCCCCTGGCTATCTGTAAATGATGTCTGAGTGTTGGAGTGAGCCCTGGCTATCTGTAAATGATGTCTGAGTGTTGGAGTGAGCCCCTGGCTATCTGTAAATGATGTCTGAGTGTTGGAGTGAGCCCCTGGCTATCTGTAAATGATGTCTGAGTGTTGGAGCCCCTGGATGCTGCTTAATATAAGGATTTTGAATTATTTATACTTTTACTTTTAATACTTAAGTATATTTTAGAAATTACATTTACTTTTGATACTAAAGTATATTTAAAACCAAAAACTTTTAGACTTTTACTCAAGTAGTATTTTACTGGGTGACTTTCACTTTTACTTGAGTCATTTTCTATTAAGGTATCTTTACTTTTACTCAAGTATGACAATTGGGTACTTTTTCAACCACTGAGGAATCATATAGTAACCAAAAAAGTGTTAAACAAATCAACACACATTTTATATTCTAGATTCTTCAAAGTAGCCACCCTTTGCCTTGATGACAGCTGTGGACACTCTTGGCATTCTCTCAACCAGCTTCATGAGAAATGCTTTTCCAACAGTCTTGAAGGAGTTTGCACATATGCTGATCACTTGTTGGCTGCTTTTCCTTCACTCTGTGGTCCAACTCATCCCAAACCATCTCAATTGGGTTGAGGTCGGGTGATTGTGGAGGTCAGGTCATCTGATGCAGAACTCCATCACTCTCCTTGATCAAATTGCCCTTACACAGCCTGGAGGTTTCTTTTGGGTCATTGTCCTGTTGAAAAACTAATGATAAACCCACTAAGCCCAAACCAAAAGGGAGGGTGTATCCCTGCAGAATGCTGTGGTAGCCATGCTGGTTATGTGTGCCTTGAATTCTAAAAAAATCACAGACAGTGTCCCCAGCAAAGCACCCCCACACCATCACACCTCCTCCTCCATGCTTCACGGTGGGAACCACATATGCGGAGAACATCCGTTCACCTACTCTGCGTCTCACAAAGACACGGCGGTTGGAACCAAAAATCTCACATTTGGACTCATCAGACCAAAGGACAGATTTCCACCGGTCTAATGTCAATTGCTCGTGTTTCTTGGCCCAAGCAGGTCTCTTCTTCTTATTGGTGTCCTTTAGTAGTGGTTTCTTTTGCAGTAATCCGCCCATGGCCTAATTCACACAGTCTCCTCTGAACAGTTGATGTTGAGATGTGTCTGTTACTTATACCCTGTGAAGCATTTATTTGGGCTGTTGCAGTTAACTCTAATGAACTTATCCTCTGCAGCAGAGGTAACTCTGGGTCTTCCTTTCCTGTGGCGGTCCTCATGAGAGCCAGTTTCATCATAGCGCTTGATGGTTTTTGCGACTGCAGTTGAAGAAACGTTCAAAGTTCTTGAAATTTTCCGGATTGACTGACCTTCATGTCCTAAAGTAATGATGGACTGTCGTTTCTCTTTGCTTGTTTGAGCTGTTCTTGCCATAATATGGACTTGGTCTTTTACCAAACAGGGCTATCTTCTGTATACCAACCCTACATTGTCACAATACAACTGATTGGCTCAAACGCATTAAGAAGGAAAGAAATTCCACAAATTAAATTTTAACAAGGCAGACCTGTAAGTTGAAATGCATTCAAGGGGACTACCTCATGAAGCTGGTTGAGAGATTGCCAAGAGTGTGCAAAGCTGTCATCAAGGCAAAGGATGGCTACTTTCAAGAATCTCAAATCTCAAATCTATTTTGATTTGTTTAACACCTTTTTGGTTACTACATGATTCCACAGTGGTGGAAAAAGTACCCAATTGTAATACTTGAGTAAATGTATAGATACCTTAATAGAAAATGACTCAAGTGAAAGCGAAAGTCACCCAGTAAAAATAAAGAACAAGTTTTGACTGGTACAGTATGGTCACGCCCTGATGTATGGAACTCTTGTTGGTTTAGTCAGGGTGTGGGAATCTATGTGATGTTTTCTATGTGTAGGATCTAGATTCGTATTTCTATGTTTGGCCGGGTGTGATTCCCAATCAGAGGCAGCTGTCGCTCGTTGTCTCTGATTAGGGATCATACTGGGTGACTTATAGATCCAAGATGGCGTAGTAGTGCAGTTCTGTTTTTGTCGTGTGTCTGTAAATAGCCTGTAAATACCCTGTTTTTTTGTATTTTTCGTACATATTTCCCTATCAGACTTTTCATCCTTCTACAAAATATACTTTCCTGCAACCCGCCTCACTCAATGTGGAACGGATTCTATTATTGACTTACCTTTTATCTAGAATCTCCAGTTGAAACTAGCTAGCCAGCTAACTAGCTACTTGCTTTAGCCACAGTTAGCGGTATTTCACCCAGAACATTGGATTTTTTTTTCTGCGGGATTAACTTAATCACTGGACATTAATCATCGGATCGCAACTAGCTAGCCGCAACCGAATGGATGTTGCTGTCTGGCTAATCACCACTGCCCCCGATGCAAGCACCAGTTAGCCTCGAGCTAGCCTAAATCCAGGCTCATATCTACCTCTAGGTTTACCGGACGGGAGTAGGCAGCTAACTAGCTACTTGCTATCAGCTACCGTTAGCGGTTTTTCACCATTGTCCGTGGCCTGCACCACCCACCAGCCAGCTCTAGTCTGGACTATTATTCGGCCAGTCTGCACTGTCTGCACAGCGCGTTATCGACCCAGAACATATCAGTTTTTCTATCTACCTCTCTGTCAACCGGACGGGACCACCTAGTGTTCACACGGAGCCCCGTCGATCCTACACGACTGGTCTGCCGACGAAATCATCTGATGTGGTTACGACGTCGATCACGAAGATTCCATCTGCTAGCCCCGGCACGCTAGCACACGCTAGCCGTGGCCTCTTACTCGCTAGTGCTTTAGCAGCCTCCTAACTATCCCATTGCTGTTCACTGGACCTTATGATAACTCAGCTATACAGCTGATGTCTGCTGGACTGTTCCTTTTTACGGTACTACATCCTGTTTATGTTTAGCCTCAGCCCAAACATGGTTAGCTTATTGTTGTTTCGGTTATTTCTAATTGTACTATTTCACTGTAGATCCCCCAGCCCAGCTAAACCTGCCTTAGATAGTTCCTTTGTCCCACCCCCCATACACGCGGAGACCGACTCAATTGGTGCCTCCAGTGATGCTATCTCTTTCATTGTTACCCAACGCTTAGGTTTACCTCCACTTTACTCACCTTCCATATCCTTGTCTGTACATAATGCCCTGAATCTTTTCTACAACACCTGGAAATCTGCCCCCTTTATTCTATGTACCCAACGCACTAGAAGACCAGTTCTTAAAGCCTTTAGCCGTATCCTTATTCTAGTCCTCCTCTGTTCCTCTGGTGATGTAGAGGCTAACCCAGGCCCTGCAGCCCTCAGTATCACTCCTACTCCCCAGGCGCTATCATTTGCTGACTTCTGTAATCGCAAAAGTCTTGGTTTCTTGCACGTAAATATCAGAAGTCTACTTCCTAAGTTTGAGTTATTCAATGCGTTAGCACACTCCGCCAACCCTGATGTTCTAGCAGTGTCTGAATCCTGTCTCAGGAAGGCCACCAAAAATTCTGAAATTTCCATCCCCAACTATAACTGGTCCTCTGTAGCTCAGCTGGTAGAGCACGGCGCTTGTAACGCCAAGGTAGTGGGTTCGATCCCCGGGACCACCCATACACAAAAAAATGTATGCACGCATGACTGTAAGTCGCTTTGGATAAAAGCGTCTGCTAAATGGCATATTATTATTATTATTATTATTATTATTATATTATTATAACATTTTCCGTCTAGATAGAACTGCCAAAGGGGGTGGAGTTGCAATCTACTGTAGAGATAGCCTGCAGAGCTCTATCATACTATCCAGGTCTGTGCCCAAACAGTTTGAGCTTCTACTTCTAAAAATCCACCTTTCCAGAAATAAGTCTCTCACTGTTGCCGCTTGCTACAGACCCCCTCAGCCCCCAGCTGTGCCCTGGACACCATATGTGAATTGATTGCCCCCATTTATCCTCAGAGTTCGTACTGCTTGGTGACCTAAATTGGGATATGCTTAATACCCCGGCCATCCTACAATCCAAACTAGATGCCCTCAATCTCACGCAAATTATCAACGAACCTACCAGGTACAACCCTAAATCTGTAAACATGGGTACCCTCATAGATATCATCCTGACTAACATACCCTCTAAATACACCTCAGCTGTCTTCAACCAGGATCTCAGCGATCACTGCCTTATTGCCTGCGTCCGTAACGGGTCCGCGGTCAAACGACCACCCCTCATCACTGTCAAACGCTCCCTAAAACACTTTAGCGAGCAGGCCTTCCTAATTGACCTGGCCCAGGTATCCTGGATGGATATAGATCTCATTCCGTCAGTAGAGGATGCCTGGTTGTTCCTTAAAAGTAATTTCCTCTCAATCTTAAATAAACATGCCCCATTCAAAAAATACAGAACTAAGAACCGATATAGCCCCTGGTTCTCCTCAGACTTGACTGCCCTTGACCAGCACAAAAACATCCTGTGGCGTACTGCATTAGCATCAAATAGCCCCCGCGATATGCAACTTTTCAGGGAAGTTAGGAACCAATATACACAAGCAGTCAGGAAAGCAAAGGCTAACTTTTTCAAACAGAAATTTGCATCCTGTAGCACTAACTCCAAAAAGTTTTGGGACACTGTAAAGTCCATGGAGAATAAGAGCACTTCCTCCCAGTTGCCCACTGCACTGAGGCTAGGAAACACTATCACCACCGATAAATCTACAATAATCGAGAATTTCAACAAGCATTTTGCTACGGCTGGCCATGCTTTCCATCTGGCTACCACTACCCCGGCCACCAACTCTGCACCCTCCGCTGCAACTTGCCCATGCCCCCCCCCGCTTCTCCTTCACACAAATTCAGACAGCTGATGTTCTGAAAGAGCTGCAAAATCTGGACCCCTACAAATCAGCTGGGCTAGACAATCTGGACCCTTTCTTTCTAAAACTAGCCGCCGAAATTGTCGCAACCCCTATTACTAGTCTGTTCAACCTCTCTTTCATAACTTCTGAGATCCAAAAGAGATTGGAAAGCTGCCGCGGTCATCCCCCTCTTCAAAGGGGGTGACACTCTAGATCCAAACTGCTACAGACCTATATCCATCCTGCCCTGCCTTTCGAAAGTATTTGAAAGCCAAGTTAACAAACAGATCACCGACCATTTCGAATACCACCGTACCTTCTCCGCTATGCAATCCGGTTTCCGAGCTGGTCATGGGTGCACTTCAGCCACGCTCAAGATCCTAAACGTGGTCCTCTGTAGCTCAGCTGGTAGAGCACGGCGCTTATAACGCCAAGGTAGTGGGTTCGATCCCCGGGACCACCCATACACAAAAAATGTATGCACGCATGACTGTAAGTCGCTTTGGATAAAAGCGTCTGCTAAATGGCATATTATTATTATTATTAAACGATATTATAACCGCGATTGATAATAGACAGTACTGTGCAGCCGTCTTCATCGACCTGGCCAAGGCTTTCAACTCTGTCAACCACCGCATTCTTATTGGCAGACTAAATAGCCTTGGTTTCTCAAATGAATGCCTCGCCTGGTTCACCAACTACTTCTCAGATAGAGTTCAGTGTGTCAAATCGGAGGGCCTGTTGTCTGGACCTATGGCAGTCTCTATGGGGGTGCCACAGGGTTCAATTCTTGGGCCGACACTTTTCTCCGTGTATTTCAATGATGTCGCTCTTGCTGCTGGTGACTCTCAGATCCACCTCTACGCAGACGACACCATTTTGTATACATCAGGCCCTTCATTGGACACTGTGTTAACAAACCTCCAAACGAGCTTCAATGCCATACAACACTCCTTCAGTAGCCTCCAACTGCTCTTAAACACTAGTAAAACTAAATGCATGCTTTTCAATCGAACGCTGCTGGCACCCGCCCACCCGACTAGAATCACCACTCTCGACGGGTCTGACCTAGAGTATGTGGACAACTACAAATACCTAGGTGTCTGGTTAGACTGTAAACTCTCCTTCCAGACTCACATAAAGAATCTCCAATCCAAAGTTAAATCTAGAATTGGCTTCCTATTTCGCAACAAAGCCTCCTTCACTCATGCTGCCAAACATGCCCTCGTAAAACTGACTATCCTACCGATCCTTGACTTCGGCGATGTCATTTACAAAATAGCCTCCAACACTCTACTCAGCAAATTGGATGTAGTCTATCACAGTGCCATCCGTTTTGTCTCCAAAGCCCCTTACACTACCCACCACTGTGACCTGTACGCTCTTGTTGGCTGGTCCTCACTACATGTTCGTCGTCAAACCCACTGGCTCCAGACCATCTATAAATCACTGCTAGGCAAATCCCCGCCTTATCTTAGCTCATTGGTCACCATAGCAGCACCCACCCGTAGTCTGCGCTCCAGCAGGTATATCTCACTGGTCATTCCCAAAGCCAACACCTCATTTGGCCGCCATTCCTTCCAGTTCTCTGCTGCCAATGACTGGAACGAATTGCAAAAATCTCTGAAGCTGGAGACTCTTATCTCCCTCACTAACTTTAAGCATCAGTTGTCAGAGCACCTTACCGATCACTGCACCTGTACACAGCCCATCTGAAATTAGCCCACCCAACTACCTCATCCCTATATTGTTATTTATTTTGCTCTTTTGCACCCCAGTATCTCTATTTGCACATAATCTCTTGCACATCTAGCATCCAGTGTTAATACTATTGTAATTATTTTGCACTATAGCCTATTTATTGCCTTATCTCCATAACTTGCTACATTTGCACACACTGTATATATATTTTCTGTTGTATTTTTGACTTTATGTTTTTTACCCCATATGTAACTCTGTGTTGTTTTTATCGCACTGCTTGCTTTATCTTGGCCAGGTCGCAGTTGTAAATGAGAACTTGTTCTCAACTGGCTTACCTGGTTAAATAAAGGTGAAATAAAAAAAAATACTTAAGTAGCCTGTTTGCCTACTATGTTTGTGGGGTCTGGTTCCTGTGTTTGTCTTGTATTGTGTATAGCCTTGGACTTCACGTTAGGGTTGTTGTTGTTGTTTTGTTGTTGTTGTTGTTGTTGTTGTGTTTATTATTTAATAAACATGTTCACATCGCACGCTGCACCTTGGTCTGACCCGTCTCTCAACGATCATGACAGAAGATCCCACCAAAAACGGACCAAGCAGCGTGCCCAAGAGCAGCAGACACCCTGGACACAGGTGGGGAAGAGTTTCTGGACATGGGAGGAGATTTTGGCAGGGAAAGGACCCTGGGCGAAGGAGGAGGCCCAGGCAAGAGAGGAACACAGAAGGCGTCGGCCGAGGAGGAAGCCCGCAAGACAGCCCCAAGAAAAAAATGTGGGGGGCTAAAAGGGTGGTCGGGGATCGATAGTGAAGAGCCCCAACCACTGCACTCGTGGGGGCTCAATGAGGAGTCCTCACTGGAGGAGGACTGGCCGCGCAGAGCGTAAAGGACTGGTACAGTCCTAGACCTCCAGCGTCGGTTCCCAGTCCGGTACACCTCGTGCCTGCTCCTCGAACCAAGCCAGTGGTGCGTGTATCCAGTCCGGTACGCACCGTACCTGTTCCCCGCACCAGGCCAGTGGTGCGTGTCCCCAGTCCGGCCCGGCCCGTTCTTGATCCTCGCACCAGACCTGTGGTGCGTGTCTCCAGTCCGGCCCGGCCCGTTCCTGCTCTGCGCACCAGTCCAGTGGTGCGTGTTCCCAGTTCGGCCCGGCCAGTTCCTGCTCCTCGCACCAGACCTGTGGTGCGTGTTCCCAGTCCGCCCCGGCCCGTGCCTGCTCCTCGCACCAAGCCAGTGGTGCGTTTTCCCAGTCCGGCACGGCCCGTGCCCGTTCCACCGGTGCCTGGTTCAGCACCGGTCAGCTGCTCCACTCCGGAGTCAGAGCAGTCCGCTCCACCGGTGCCAAGTCCAGCTCCGGTCAGCGGCTCCACTCCGGAGCCAGAGCAGTCCGCTCCACCGGTGCCCAGTCCAGCTCCGGTCAGCGGTTCCACTCCGGAGCCAGAGTGGTCCGCTCCACCCGGGTCCAGTCCAGCTCCGGTCAGCGGCTCCATTCCGGAGCCAGAGTAGTCCGCTCCACCAGTGCCCAATCCAGCCCCGGTCAGCAGATCCATTCCGGAGCCAGAGTAGTCCGCTCCACCGGTTTCCAGTCCAGCTCCAGTCAGCGGCTCCACTCCAGACCCAGAAGTCAGCCCCTCTCCAGGTTCGGGGTCTCCCACACCAGGGTCCAGACAGGGCTTGGTGCATCGTGGGGGGATTGCCGATCCAGGCCCAGACGTCAGCCCCTCTCTAGGTTCGGGGTCTCCCACACCAGGGTCCAGACAGGGCTTGGTGCATTGTGGGAGGAAGGAGAGGGGAAGAATCGCACCGAGGTCCAGACCAGACCAGGGGCGCAACAGGGAGGCGGAGAGTGAGAGGTCGTCACGCCCGGAGCCGGACTCATTTTTTAACAATTCCTGACATTTAATCGTAGTAAAAATTCCCTGTCTTAGGTCAGTTAGGATCACCACTTTATTTAAGAATGTGAAATGTCAGACTAATAGTAGAGAAAATTATTTATTTCACCTTTTAGTCCTTTCACCACATTCCCAGTGGGTCAGAAGTTTACATACACTCAATTACTATTTTTTAGCATTGCCTTTAAATTGTTTAACTTGGGTCAAATGTTTCGGGTAGCCTTCCACAAGCTTCCCACAATAAGTTGGGTGAATCTTGGCCCATTCCTCCTGATAGAGCTGGTGTAACTGAGTTAGGTTTGTAGGCCTCCTTGCTCGCACATGCTTTTTCAGTTCTGCCCACACATTTTCTATAGGATTGAGGTCAGGGCTTTATGATGGCCACTCCAATACCTTGACTTTGTTGTCGTTAAGCCATTTTGCCACAACTTTGGAAGTATGCTTGGGGTCATTGTCCATTTGGAAGACCCATTTGCGACCAAGCTTTAACTTCCTGACTGATGTCTTGAGATGTTGCTTCAATATTTCCAAATCATTTTCCTTCCTCATGATGCCATCTATTTTGTGAAGTGCACCAGTCCCTCCTGCAGCAAAGCACCCCCACAGCATGATGTTGCCACCCCCGTGCTTCACAGTTGGGATGGTGTTCTTCGGCTTGCAAGCGACCCCCTTTTTCCTCCAAACATAACGATAGTCATTATGGCCAAACAGTTCTATTTTTGTTTCATCAGACCAGAGGACATTTCTTGAAAGAGTACGATCTTTGTCCCCATGTGCAGTTGCAAACTGTAGTCTGGCTTTTTTATGGTGGTTTTGGAGCAGTGGCTTCTTCCTTGCTGAGCAGCCTTTCAGGTTATGTCGATATAGGACTCGTTTTACTGTGAAAATAGATACTTTTGTAGCTGTTTCCTCCAGCATCTTCACAAGGTCCTTTGCTGTTGTTCTGGGATTGATTTGCACTTTTCGCACCAAAGTACGTTCATCTCTAGGAGACAGAACGCGTCTCCTTCCTGAGCGGTATGACGGCTGCGTGGTCCCATGGTGTTTATACTTGCATTCTATTGTTTGTACAGATGAACGTGGTACCTTCAGGCGTTTGGAAATTGCACCCAAAGGATGAACCAGACTTGTGGAGGTCTACCATTTTTTTCTGAGGTCTTGGCTGATTTCTTTTGATTTTCCCATGATGTCAAGCAAAGAGGCACTGAGTTTGAAGGTAGGCCTTGAAATACGTCCACAAGTACACCTCCAATTGAGCAAATTATGTCAATTAGCCTATCAGAAGCTTCATTTTCTGGAATTTTCCAAGCTGTTTAAAGACACAGTCAACTTAGTGTATGTAAACTTCTGACCCACTGGAATTGTGATACAGTGAATTATAAGTGAAATAATCTGTCTGTAAACAATTGTTGGAAAAATTACTTGTGTCATGCACAAAGTAGATGTCCTAACCGACTTGCCAACACTATAGTTTGTTAACAAGAAATTTGTGGAGTGGTTGAAAAACTAGTTTTAATGACTCCAACCTAAGTGTATGTAAACTTCCGACTTCAACTGTATATATAAAATATATTAAACTATATTGAATGTTTTTTTGTCCAAATATGCTAACATATGCATTTCTTGGCAGTGACTTTTCTACCAAAACCAAAGTGTGAATTGCAGTCACTCAATATGTTGACCTCTTAAGGATCGGACCCTTTTTTTCAATTGTCGCCTAAAATGACATACTCAAATCTAACTGCTTGTAGCTCAGGACTTGAAGCAAGGATATGTATATTCTTGATACCATTTGAAAAGAAACACTTTGAAGTTTGTGGAAATGTGAATTAAAGTAGGAGAATATAACAAATTAGATCTGGTAGAAGATAAAACAAACAAAAAAACATGCGTTTTGTAATTTTTTTTTTTGTTCCATCATCTTTGAAATGGAAGAGAAAGGCCACAATATAATATTGCAGTTTAGGCGTAATTTACATTCTGGCCAATAGATGGCAGCAGTGTGTGTGCAGAGTTTCAGATTGATCCAGTGAAGCATTGCAATACTGGACTACTTTGTATCAAGTCTGCCCAAATGTGCTGAATTGGTCAATTGATACATTTTCAAATACCTAACTGTAGAGAACATACAAAAATGATATGGTAATACAAAATGTAAGTTTACACACTCCCAGGAATGTCATACATGATGGATCATTAGCTTATACACTAACTTTCACACATCTAGATGGCCGGGCGGGGTGGGTGTGGAGCCAGAGACAGCAGGGGTTCAAACTGTAGAACCCAGTTCCTACATTTAAATATAAAAATTGATTTTATCGAACAAAACTATGCTACATTTTATCTCTGGGACCCTTAGGATGACAAATCAGAGCAAGATGACTGAATGTAAGTACATTATTTACCTTCAGAGGTGAATGTATCAAACCAGTTGCCGTGATATTTTTTGTTGTTGTTGTGCACTCTCCTCAAACAATAGCATGGGATTTTTTTTTCCACTGTAATAGCTGCTGTAAATTGGACAGTGCAGTTAGATTCACATGAATTTAAGCTTTCTGCCCATATAAGACATGTCTGTGTCCTGGAAAGTTTGCTGTTACTTACAACAGTAATGATAATCACATTAGCGCACGTTAGCTCAACCGTCCCGTCTACGGGACACCGATCCCATCGATGTTAAAATAAAATCTAATGTAATACGGTCAGCTGTATGATGATTCATTTCTGGATCCAAACATTGGATAATTGGGAGTTCCGGTTTACAAAGTGCTGCCAATATTTTTAAGGTTGGGAAGGGGGTGCATCATTTTTCTCGATTTGGACCCCCCCTCCCTCCAGTAATTTTCAAACGGTCCCTTACTTAATGCAGTCATCAGTGGCAGAGAGACCTGAATTGGTGAACATTTTATCTTATTCGCACCCAGCCAATACATTCTGGAAGACTACGCCACACAACCTCCATCATGGTTCTTCGAGCCAATATGATCCTCAGAGAAGATCTGTGTATGTGTGTGTTTGTGTGTGTGTGTGTGTGTGTGTGTGTGAGTGGGAGTGTGTGTGCGTGAGCATGTGTGCACGCGTGTGGGTGTGCGTGTGTGGGTGTGCGTGTGTGTGTGTGTGTTGGGTGTGGGTGTGTGTGTGTGTGTTGGGTGAGCATGTGTGGGTGTTCTAGACACTATGATCCTCTGGCACAATACATTCTCCACGCCTCTGAGGTTCACTTCACCAGTCAAAGAATCCTTTCGACCAACGCAGACAACCTAAACATCCTCTTTCACCTGTGTGCCTTTATACAATGCCCACAATAATTATTTCTCAGGTTTGGGGCAGAAAGAGATGTCTGAGAAAGTGGTTCCGAAGTGGTTCCGAAGTGGTTTTGGAAAAGTGTCTCAGTACTTTCAGGACAATCTCTGCCTGCGTCCCAAATCGCACCCTATTCCCTTACATAGTGCTCTACTTTTGACCCAGGGCCTATAGGGATCTGGTCAAAAAAAGTAGTGCACTAAATTGGGATAGGGTTGCAATTTGGAGCGAATACCCCTGGTTTCTGCCGGGGGGGTCTTTGGCTGGTGTCTGCCGGGGTCTATTCAGAGCAGTAGTGGCGACCTTGGCCAGCTCTTAACTACCTCAACAACTACCTCTTGTTCTCTCCTGCTGTGCTGGTAATGGTTTTACAGAGCCTTTCACATTGTCCCGGCTGTATACCGGCTTTATAGGCTCCTGGTGATTGTTAAATCACAGACGCTCCAAGTCGCTTCAGTCCTCTAATCTAGGAGTGGAGAGGGTGGGTGTTTTGTCAACTGTGACAAATTGAATTAAGCTAATTAAAATGGTGTATGTTTTCATCAAAATAAGTGAGCATGTAATTATTTGTTTTTTTATTTTACTTCTTGTACTGTTCATATAGTGTCACTGCAGTAGATAACTAATTAATAACTGATTGGACGTTTTTCCAGCGTAGAGTTTCAATTACTTTCACATGTCACCAAACAAGCTTAATAAACTGAACGGATACTGAAGAGCAAGATACTGTGGTACTGTGATACTGTGGTACTGTGATACTGTGATACTGTGGTACTGTGGTACTGTGGTACTCTGATACTCTGATACTGTGATACTGTGGTACTGTGGTACTGTGGTACTGTGATACTGTGATACTGTGGTACTGTGATACTGTGATACTTTGATACTGTGATACTGTGGTACTGTGGTACTGTGGTACTGTGATACTGTGATACTGTGATACTGTGATACTGTGATACTGTGATACTCTGATACTGTGGTACTGTGATACTGTGGTACTCTGATACTGTGATACTGTGGTACTGTGATACTGTGGTACTCTGATACTGTGATACTGTGGTACTGTGATACTGTGGTACTGTGATACTGTGGTACTCTGATACTGTGATACTGTGGTACTGTGATACTGTGGTACTGTGATACTGTGGTACTGTGGTACTGTGGTACTCTGATACTGTGATACTGTGGTACTGTGATCCTGTGATACTGTGGTACTGTGATACTGTGATACTGTGGTACTGTGATACTGTGGTACTGTGATACTGTGGTACTGTGATACTGTGGTACTGTGGTACTGTGGTACTCTGATACTGTGATACTGTGATACTGTGATACTGTGATACTGTGATACTGTGATACTCTGATACTCTGATACTCTGATACTGTGATACTGTGCAGGTTTTTATTTTATTTTAACATATCACCAAACCAAAAGATATGATGTAGTATTCTCCTCACAATGTCCTTCCATATGATCATTCTAACCATTTTTCTCTCAGTACTCTTTCTTTAGCTCTGTAAGAAACCCCACCACAAGCCCAATCATCATAGCTCGTCTCCTCCATGGGGATTGATGTTCTAGACCTGTACACTGTGATCTGTAAATCACACAAATTGCAGTTATTAGGGAAAGAAAAATATATAGATGGGGGAAAAAATCTGAAATACATTTATCTAATCCTCTCTGAAGATCTACCATTGAGCAGTTTAATCAATGAAGGTGTTTTAAGAGAAGCACCTTATCTGGTCACTTTGACATGAACCTTCCATAAAACCATTACAGGCATTGTTAAATGTCCCCCAGTCAATAATGCTGATTCAAACCCCCTATTGTATATAGCTGTAAAGAAATGGGTATTCATATTATTGGTCGAATGGTACGGACAGTCTTTATGACGGGCTATTAGAAGTTGGAAAAGTAAATAATCTGACTGAGATGTTTCACTCTGCTATCAGTTATGTTTCACTCTGCTATCAGTTAAGTTTCAATCTGCTATCAGTTATGTTTCACTCTGCTATCAGTTATGTTTCAATCTGCTATCAGTTATGTTTCACTCTGCTATCAGTTAAATTTCAATCTGCTATCAGTTATGTTTCACTCTGCTATCAGTTATGTTTCACTCTAAAATCAGTTAAGTTTCAATATGCTATCAGTTATGTTTCACTCTGCTATCAGTTAAGTTTCAATCTGCTATCAGTTATGTTTCACTCTGCTATCAGTTATGTTTCACTCTAAAATCAGTTAAGTTTCAATCTGCTATCAGTTATGTTTTACTCTGCTATCAGTTACGTTTCAATCTGCTATCAGTTATGTTTCACTCTAAAATCAGTTAAGTTTCAATCTGCTATCAGTTATGTTTCACTCTAAAATCAGTTAAGTTTCACTCTGCTATCAGTTATGTTTCACTCTAAAATCAGTTAAGTTTCAATCTGCTATCAGTTATGTTTTACTCTGCTATCAGTTACGTTTCAATCTGCTATCAGTTATGTTGTCTCTGCTATAAGTTCTGTGGCCTCTGCTATCAGTTCTGTGGCCTCTGCTATCAGTTCTGTGGCCTCTGCTATCAGTTATGTGGCCGGAATGGAAATCACTGCTATCAGTTATGTGGCCTCTGCTATCAGATATTTGGTCTCTGCTATCAGTTATTCTGCCATTCTGTAATTAGACCACCCAACTACCTCATCCCCATATTGTTATTTATTTTGCTAATTTGTACCCCAGTATCTCTATTTGCACATCATCTTTTGCACATCTATCATTCCAGTGTTAATTACGAAATTGTAACTATTTTTGCACTATGGCCTATTTATTGCCTTACCTCCATAACTTACTACATTCGCACACACTGTATATATATTTTCTGTTGTATTTTTGACTTTATGTTTTGTTTTACCCCATATGTAACTCTGTGTTGCTGTTGTTTTTAATCGCACTGCTTTGCTTTATCTTGGCCAGGTCGCAGTTGTAAATGAGAACTTGTTCTCAAATGGCTTACCTGGTTAAATAAAGGTGAAATAAAAAATAAAAATAAAATATGTAAACTGCTATCAGTTATGTTGTCTCTGCTATCAGAAATGTGGCTTTCTTTATCAGTTCTGTGGCCTTTGATATAAGTTATGTGGCCTCTGCTATCAATTATGTGGTCTTTGCTATCAGTTATATGGACACTGATATCAGTTATGTTTCACTCTGCTATCAGTTATGTTTCACTCTGCTATCAGTTATGTTTCACTCTGCTATCAGTTATGTTTCACTCTGCTATCAGTTATGTTTCACTATGCTGTCAGTTATGTTTCACTCTGCTATCAGTTATGTTTCACTCTGCTATCAGTTATGTTTCACTCTGCTATCAGTTATGTTTCACTCTGCTGTCAGTTATGTTTCACTCTGCTATCAGTTATGTTTCAATCTGCTATCAGTTATGTTTCACTCTGCTAATAGTTATGTTTCACTCTGCTATCAGTTATGTTTCACTCTGCTATCAGTTATGTTTCACTCTGCTATCAGTTATGTTTCACTCTGCTATCAGTTATGTTTCACTCTGCTGTCAGTTATGTTTCACTCTGCTATCAGTTATGTTTCACTCTGCTATCAGTTATGTTTCACTCTGCTGTCAGTTATGTTTCACTCTGCTATCAGTTATGTTTCACTCTGCTATCAGTTATGTTTCACTCTGCTATCAGTTATGTTTCACTCTGCTAATAGTTATGTTTCACTCTGCTGTCAGTTATGTTTCACTCTGCTATCAGTTATGTTTCACTCTGCTATCAGTTATGTTTCACTCTGCTATCAGTTATGTTTCACTCTGCTGTCAGTTATGTTTCACTCTGCTATCAGTTATGTTTCACTCTGCTATCAGTTATGTTTCACTCTGCTATCAGTTATGTTTCACTCTGCTATCAGTTATGTTTCACTCTGCTATCAGTTATGTTTCACTCTGCTGTCAGTTATGTTTTACTCTGCTATCAGTTATGTTTCACTCTGCTATCAGTTATGTTTCACTCTGCTAACAGTTATGTTTCACTCTGCTGTCAGTTATGTTTCACTCTGCTATCAGTTATGTTTCACTCTGCTATCAGTTATGTTTCACTCTGCTAACAGTTATGTTTCTCTCTGCTATCAGTTATGTTTCACTCTGCTATCAGTTATGTTTCACTCTGCTATCAGTTATGTTTCACTCTGCTGTCAGTTATGTTTCAATCTTTATCAGTTATGTGGCGTCTGCTATCAGCTATGTTGTCTCTGCTATCAGTTATGTTTCACTCTGTTATCAGTTATGTTTCACTCTGCTATCAGTTATGTTTCACTCTGCTGTCAGTTATGTTTCACTCTGCTATCAGTTATGTGGCGTCTGCTATCAGCTATGTTGTCTCTGCTATCAGTTATGTTTCACTCTGCTATCAGTTATGTTTCACTCTGCTGTCAGTTATGTTTCAATCTGCTATCAGCTATGTTGTCTCTGCTATCAGTTATGTTTCACTCTGCTATCAGTTATGTTTCACTCTGCTATCAGTTATGTTTCACTCTGCTGTCAGTTATGTTTTACTATGCTATCAGTTATGTTTCACTCTGCTATCAGTTATGTTTCACTCTGCTATCAGTTATGTTTCACTCTGCTATCAGTTATGTTTCACTCTGCTGTCAGTTATGTTTCACTCTGCTATCAGTTATATTTCACATTGCTATCAGTTATGTTTCACTCTGCTATCAGTTATGTTTCACTCTGCTATCAGTTATGTTTCACTCTGCTATCAGTTATGTTTCACTCTGCTATCAGTTATGTTTCACTCTGATATCAGTTATGTTTCACTCAGCTATCAGTTATGTTTCACTCTGCTATCAGTTAAGTTTCACTCTGCTATCAGCTATGTTGTCTCTGCTGTCAGTTATGTTTCACTCTGCTGTCAGTTATGTTTCACTCTGCTATCAGTTATGTTTCACTCTGCTATCAGTTATGTTTCACTCTGCTATCAGTTATGTTTCACTCTGCTATCAGTTATGTTTCACTCTGCTATCAGTTATGTTTCACTCTGCTATCAGTTATGTTTCACTCTGCTATCAGTTATGTTTCACTCTGCTGTCAGTTATGTTTCACTCTGCTATCAGAAATGTGGCTTTCTTTATCAGTTCTGTGGCCTTTGATATAAGTTATGTGGCCTCTGCTATCAATTATGTGGTCTTTGCTATCAGTTATATGGACACTGATATCAGTTATGTTTCACTCTGCTATCAGTTATGTTTCACTCTGCTATCAGTTATGTTTCACTCTGCTATCAGTTATGTTTCACTCTGCTATCAGTTATGTTTCACTATGCTGTCAGTTATGTTTCACTCTGCTATCAGTTATGTTTCACTCTGCTATCAGTTATGTTTCACTCTGCTATCAGTTATGTTTCACTCTGCTGTCAGTTATGTTTCACTCTGCTATCAGTTATGTTTCAATCTGCTATCAGTTATGTTTCACTCTGCTAATAGTTATGTTTCACTCTGCTATCAGTTATGTTTCACTCTGCTATCAGTTATGTTTCACTCTGCTATCAGTTATGTTTCACTCTGCTATCAGTTATGTTTCACTCTGCTGTCAGTTATGTTTCACTCTGCTATCAGTTATGTTTCACTCTGCTATCAGTTATGTTTCACTCTGCTGTCAGTTATGTTTCACTCTGCTATCAGTTATGTTTCACTCTGCTATCAGTTATGTTTCACTCTGCTATCAGTTATGTTTCACTCTGCTAATAGTTATGTTTCACTCTGCTGTCAGTTATGTTTCACTCTGCTATCAGTTATGTTTCACTCTGCTATCAGTTATGTTTCACTCTGCTATCAGTTATGTTTCACTCTGCTGTCAGTTATGTTTCACTCTGCTATCAGTTATGTTTCACTCTGCTATCAGTTATGTTTCACTCTGCTATCAGTTATGTTTCACTCTGCTATCAGTTATGTTTCACTCTGCTATCAGTTATGTTTCACTCTGCTGTCAGTTATGTTTTACTCTGCTATCAGTTATGTTTCACTCTGCTATCAGTTATGTTTCACTCTGCTAACAGTTATGTTTCACTCTGCTGTCAGTTATGTTTCACTCTGCTATCAGTTATGTTTCACTCTGCTATCAGTTATGTTTCACTCTGCTAACAGTTATGTTTCTCTCTGCTATCAGTTATGTTTCACTCTGCTATCAGTTATGTTTCACTCTGCTATCAGTTATGTTTCACTCTGCTGTCAGTTATGTTTCAATCTTTATCAGTTATGTGGCGTCTGCTATCAGCTATGTTGTCTCTGCTATCAGTTATGTTTCACTCTGTTATCAGTTATGTTTCACTCTGCTATCAGTTATGTTTCACTCTGCTGTCAGTTATGTTTCACTCTGCTATCAGTTATGTGGCGTCTGCTATCAGCTATGTTGTCTCTGCTATCAGTTATGTTTCACTCTGCTATCAGTTATGTTTCACTCTGCTGTCAGTTATGTTTCAATCTGCTATCAGCTATGTTGTCTCTGCTATCAGTTATGTTTCACTCTGCTATCAGTTATGTTTCACTCTGCTATCAGTTATGTTTCACTCTGCTGTCAGTTATGTTTTACTATGCTATCAGTTATGTTTCACTCTGCTATCAGTTATGTTTCACTCTGCTATCAGTTATGTTTCACTCTGCTATCAGTTATGTTTCACTCTGCTATCAGTTATGTTTCACTCTGCTGTCAGTTATGTTTCACTCTGCTATCAGTTATATTTCACATTGCTATCAGTTATGTTTCACTCTGCTATCAGTTATGTTTCACTCTGCTATCAGTTATGTTTCACTCTGCTATCAGTTATGTTTCACTCTGCTATCAGTTATGTTTCACTCTGATATCAGTTATGTTTCACTCAGCTATCAGTTATGTTTCACTCTGCTATCAGTTAAGTTTCACTCTGCTATCAGCTATGTTGTCTCTGCTGTCAGTTATGTTTCACTCTGCTGTCAGTTATGTTTCACTCTGCTATCAGTTATGTTTCACTCTGCTATCAGTTATGTTTCACTCTGCTATCAGTTATGTTTCACTCTGCTATCAGTTATGTTTCACTCTGCTATCAGTTATGTTTCACTCTGCTATCAGTTATGTTTCACTCTGCTATCAGTTATGTTTCACTCTGCTGTCAGTTATGTTTCACTCTGCTATCAGTTATGTTTCACTCTGCTATCAGTTATGTTTCACTCTGCTATCAGTTATGTTTCACTCTGCTATCAGTTATGCTTCACTCTGCTGTCAGTTATGTTTCACTCTGCTATCAGTTATGTTTCACTCTGCTATCAGCTATGTTGTCTCTGCTATCAGTTATGTTTCACTCTGCTATCAGTTATGTGGCGTCTGCTATCAGCTATGTTGTCTCTGCTATCAGTTATGTTTCACTCAGCTATCAGTTATGTTTCAATCTGCTATCAGTTATGTTTCACTCTGCTGTCAGTTATGTTTCACTCTGCTATCAGTTATGTTTCACTCTGCTATCAGTTATGTTTCACTCTGCTATCAGTTATGTTTCACTCTGCTATCAGTTATGTTTCACTCTGCTATCAGTTATGTTTCACTCTGCTATCAGTTATGTTTCACTCTGCTGTCAGTTATGTTTCACTCTGCTATCAGTTATGTTTCACTCTGCTATCAGTTATGTTTCAATCAGCTATCAGTTATGTGGCGTCTGCTATCAGCTATGTTGTCTCTGCTATCAGTTATATTTCACTCTGCTATCAGTTATGTTTCACTCTGCTATCAGTTATGTTTCACTCTGCTATCAGTTATGTTTCACTCTGCTATCAGTTATGTTTCACTCTGCTATCAGTTATGTTTCACTCTGCTGTCAGTTATGTTTTACTCTGCTATCAGTTATGTTTCACTCTGCTATCAGTTATGTTTCACTCTGCTAACAGTTATGTTTCACTCTGCTATCAGTTATGTTTCAATCTGCTATCAGTTATGTTTCACTCTGCTGTCAGTTATGTTTCACTCTGCTATCAGTTATGTTTCACTCTGCTATCAGTTATGTTTCACTCTGCTATCAGTTATGTTTCACTCTGCTATCAGTTATGTTTCACTCTGCTATCAGTTATGTTTCACTCTGCTATCAGTTATGTTTCACTCTGCTGTCAGTTATGTTTCACTCTGCTATCAGTTATGTTTCACTCTGCTATCAGTTATGTTTCAATCTGCTATCAGTTATGTGGCGTCTGCTATCAGCTATGTTGTCTCTGCTATCAGTTATGTTTCACTCTGCTATCAGTTATGTTTCACTCTGCTATCAGTTATGTTTCAATCTGCTATCAGTTATGTGGCGTCTGCTATCAGCTATGTTGTCTCTGCTATCAGTTATGTTTCACTCTGCTAATAGTTATGTGGTCTCTGCTATCAGGTATGTGGCGTCTGCTATCAGGTATGTGGCGTCTGCTATCAGGTATGTGGCCGGAGTGGAAATGTTTGCCCTGATTGTAGCAGTAGGTCACCCCTTTCTAGTGGTCAATGCTTTTGAGGACGTTGATATTGAAGTGATGGGGACCTCCTGTCTCGCCCTAACCCCAACCCTGTAATTTTGCACAGTGGAAGATAACAAATGGTGTTCATAAGTGAACATTAGTCCCTGAAGATTTCAGGCTGCCCTTAGGGGTTCCCCTGGGGTCAGTGTTAATGCCTCTCACAGGGAGAGAATGGGACCTCTTTGTGCTTATAGTGATGATGGATGCTGAAAATCATTATCAGTCTTCAAGAAGGGAGAAAATTGAGTTATAATATCCATTTTATGCCAAAGTAACTGCAGAGTAGCCAAGAAAGCTTTTTATGGGATGTCTGTAGAGCAGAGTTATCCAGACCATTACATACAGCTCTTTAGTTAAAGCTACATTACATTTACATTTTAGCAGACGCTCTTATCCAGAGCGACTTACAGGAGCTTTTAGGGTTAAGTGCCTTGCTTAAGGGCACATCGACAGATTTTTCACCTAGTCGGCTCGGGGATTAGAACCAGCGACCTTTCGGTTACTGGCACAACGCTCTTACCCACTAAGCTACCTGCCGCCCTACCACGGTATTCTATTGACTTGACGTCTTCTTATCAACAACAAGTTAACCGCAGACGCGTACAGTATTTGAAGAGGGATCACATATCATGTACTGTAAGACAACAGTAAACAAACCGTTTTTTTTCTTCTTCTGTCAGTAGTGTTCTTTACTTGAAACTAAGGACTAGAGACTAAAGTAATGAATGGTGTTTTATTTATTCTGTCTGCAGTGAAACATGGACAGGATATTCCAGCTGCAGCAGCAGCACAGAGTGATTCATCCGTCAACCAGTTCATTAAGTGGAGTGTTGTTTCCTGTCTGAGTTATGTATCCAGGTTTCACACGGCAACAGCTTGACGTGTTTATGTATTACGGTGTAATTCCATATTTATTTTGTATTTGTTGTGTATTTTGTATTTATAGGGAAACCGTGTTAATTCCACAGGTGTTGGTTAATTATTCTTCACCGATTAAAAGTGTGTTCATGCATTTCATAGATAGTTAGGGGTGTTTGTTGGTTTCTTTGTTTGGAAATGGAAATAATATATATAGAAATATAAAGAGTATATTGCTGTATGTAATTAATTAATTAATTAAACTTTGAACAGTTTAAATAGTTTTAAATAGTTAGATCAATAAACAGGACTACATCTCCTTGACCCGCTGTGGTCCTCTGAGACGTCTGACAATAACATCACCTTAGTGTCCTGCAGAAGGCCCTTGAAATAGCAGAGACTTTATGTTTTAGACTGTGAATCAGTCCACCTGAGATTCCTCTTCAGTAGGTGTCACGGTTTACTACGCCAGAACCCAGAAGCAGACCAGGACAAGGTACTTAGAGAAAAAGGTGAGTGTTTATTAATTGACTCCCGAGTGAGGTTGAATAATCCAGGGACAGAGCGGGTGGCGTGGATGGGTTGTTGAGGGTGCAGTGGTAGGTCCAGACATGGCTCGGCAGCCGCCGACCATCAGGCAGAGGTTGGGTGAAGGTTCCGGGTGAGAGACTGCAGACAGAACAAAACGGAGGTGAGTACACAGCAAATCAACAAGGTGCAAAACAACAAAAACTAACGCTAGAACTCAAGGCTGATACGCTGACAAACATACTGTTCATGGCTAACGATCCGGCAGGAACTGGATGTTAGGCCAGAGCCTAAGAAGGGTGATGATCAGGACCAGGTGTGCAGATTGCTGATGGGATGCAGGTGCGGAAAACAAGAGCGCTCCCCGGAGCGTTCCCGAACCCTCGGGAAACTGGAGATTACGAACAGGAACACTAGTCACCAGCCAGGACCCGACTCAGACAGCTGGGATCGTTACAGTACCCCCCCTCCGACGAACGCCACCGGGCGGACTCCCCGGAGCGCCAGGATGGAGGCGGTAGAAGTCACTGATGAGATCCGCATCTAGGACCTGTCGCCGCGGAATCCAACTCCTCTCTTCAGGGCCATACCCCTCCCAGTCCACGAGATACTGGAAACCCCGGCCCCGCCGTCTGGAATCCATGATGCGACGCACCGTGTAGGCAGGACCACCTCCGATCATCCGAGGAGGAGGAGGAGGAGGCGGAGGAGGCAACAGAGGACTGAGGAAGACAGGCTTGAGGCAGGAGACATGAAAGGTGGGATGGACTCTGAGCGTCCTCGGTAGTTTGAGTCGAACTGCCACTGGATTGATCACCTTCTCCACCACAAACGGACCAATGAACTTCGGTAACAACTTCCTAGACTCAGTCCGTAACGGAAGATCCCGTGTGGCCAACCAAACCCTATCTCCGATGGTATAGGTGGGAGCGGGGATCCGGCGACGATTCGCCTGGAGCTGATACCGGTCCGAAACTCTAAGGAGTGCCTTTCTGGCCCGATGCCAGGTCCGGTGGCAACGACGAATATGGGCCTGAACAGAAGGCACTGAGAGCTCCTTCTCCTGAGAAGGAAACAGGGGAGGTTGGTAGCCATACAGGCACTGGAAGGGAGACATCCCAGTGGCAGATGTAGGAAGAGTATTGTGGGCATACTCAACCCAAGGCAACTGAGAGACCCAGGAGGTGGGGTTGGAAGAGACCAGACAGCGTAGCGTGGATTCCATCTTCTGGTTGGCTCTCTCCGCCTGACCATTGGATTGGGGGTGAAAACCAGATGTGAGACTGACTGTAGCTCCAATGGCCAAACAGAAAGACTTCCAGACAGCAGAGGTAAACTGAGGTCCACGGTCGGAAACGATATCACTGGGCAAACCGTGGACCCTGAAAACCTCCCTAACCAGGATCTCGGACGTCTCCGAGGCAGAGGGAAGCTTGGCAATAGGCACAAAGTGGGCGAACTTGCTGAATCTGTCCACGATCGTCAGAACGACCGTGTTCCCCTCAGAAGCGGGCAACCCAGTGACGAAGTCCAGGGCCAGATGCGACCATGGTCGCCGGGGAATAGGAAGGGGGTGAAGTAGTCCAGAGCTGGGCCGATTGGTACTCTTATTCTGCGCACACACTGGACAGGCAGCAACAAAACCCCGAGTATCCTCGGCCATGGCAGGCCACCAAAAACGTCTGCGAAGAAACGCCACTGTCCGAGCCACGCCAGGGTGACAAGCCATCTTGCTGGCGTGGGACCATTTGAGGACAGCAGGACGAACCGACTCAGGCACAAACAACCGACCGGGTGGACCGTTACCGGGACCGGGCTGAGTCCGAAGGGCCGCCAGCACCTCCTCCTCAATCTTCCACATAACTGCTCCCACGACGCAGTTCCGGGGGAGGATTGTCTCGGTCTTGGACCCACTCTCCTCCGTCTTGGAGAACATCCGGGACAAGGCGTCCGCCTTGCCGTTCTTAGATCCAGGTCGGAACGTCAGGGCAAACTTGAATCGTCCGAAAAACAACGCCCACCTGGCCTGGACGGGAGTTGAGACGTTTAGCCGATTGCACGTAAGCAAGATTCTTGTGGTCAGTCCAGACAATAAACGGTTGCTCCGCCCCCTCCAACCAGTGGCGCCACTCCTCCAAGGCAAGTTTCACCGCGAGAAGCTCCCGGTTACCCACATCGTAATTCCTCTCCGCAGGCGAAAGGCGACGAGAGTAGTAGGCGCAGGGATGGAGTTTACTGTCCGTGGAGCATCTCTGCGACAGGATGGCGCCAACTCCCACATCAGACGCGTCCACTTCAACGACGAACTGACGGGCCGTGTCCGGTTGAGAGAGAATCGGTGCGTTGGTGAATCGCCTCTTCAAATCCAGAAACGCTCGATCCGCCTCCGGATTCCACTTGAAGGTCCTGATACTGGAAGTCAAGGCAGTTAACGGAGCGGCCACACGGCTGTAATCCCGGATGAATCTGCGGTAGAAATTTGCAAACCCCAAAAATCTCTGGAGCTGCAATCTCGTATCGGGCTGGGCCCATTCCAGAACCGCTCTAACCTTCTCCTGGTCCATCCTAATCTCTCCCCTGGAGATGATGTACCCGAGAAAGGATGTCGTGTGGGCGTGAAACTCGCACTTCTCGGCCTTCACGAACAGGCGATTCTCCAACAATCGCTGCAGAACCTGCCGGACATGCTGGACGTGGTCGGAAGGTTCCTTCGAGAAGATCAGAATGTCATCCAGGTAAACAAACACAAAGAGACCGATCATATCTCTCAGGACGTCGTTCACCATACTCTGGAATACCGCTGGAGCATTGGTCAGTCCAAACGGCATCACCTGATACTCGAAGTGACCCATCGGTGTATTGAAACCCGTCAACCACTCGTCCCCCTCTCTGATCCGGACCAGGTGATACGCATTGCGTAGGTCTAGCTTGGTGAACACCGTAGCACCCTGTAAGGAGTCGAAGGCAGAACTCATCAAGGGCAGGGGATACTTGTTCTTGACCGTGATGTCATTCAACCCCCGATAATCAATACACGGTCGAAGAGAGCCATCCTTCTTACCCACAAAGAAGAATCCTGCCCCCAGGGGTGATGACGAAGGACGAACGAGACCAGCAGCTAGGGACTCCTTGATGTAGGTCTCCAACGCCTCACGTTCAGGTCGGGAGATACTGTATAACCTTCCCTTGGGGTAGACAGCTCCAGGGACCAGGTTGATGGCACAATCATATGGTCGGGTGGGGAGGGAGTGACAGAGCCTTCTGCTTACTGAAAACTTCCCCCAAATCGTGATATGTCTCGGGAACCAGGGACAAATCTGGGGGTTTAGCCTCAATCACCTGACTGGGAACCGAATGGGGGCAGGCAGTCTTGAGACAGTTAGCATGACAATCAAGGCTCCAACTCGTTACCTTGCCCGTCACCCAATCGAACGTGGGATTGTGTTCCTTCAGCCAGGGGTATCCAAGGACCAGAGGAACATGGGAAGACGGCAGAATGAAGAATGAAATCATCTCAGAATGATTCCCGACAACCGCATCTTAACCGGTTCAGTCCTCATCGTGATACGTGCCAGACTACTGCCGTTCAGAGTGGTCGCTTCAATGGCTTCCGGCAATTGCTCCTTGGAAAGCCCCAGCTGTTCCACCAACTCGGCATCAAGAAAGCTTCCATCGGCACCTGAATCGATAAAAGCGTTAAGCGCTAAGCTCTGATTCCTGTTCACAAGGGTAGCCGGGAAACGGGGTCTGACAGAGGTACTGAGAGGTTGAAACTGGCTCGCTAAAAGTCCTCCCAACTTTAGCGAGCCGGGCAGTTTGACGACCGCCGGGAACAGGTGGAGATGTAATGTCCCGAGCTACCACAGTAGAGGCAGCAGTTGGTCTGACGTCTATGTTGACGCTCCTCCTTGGTTAACCCGTGCCGCCCCACTTGCATGGGTTCAGAATCGGGAGAGAGGACCTCTCCACTAATCCATTGTGGTGGAGAATGATCGACGTGTTCTGGTCCACCACCCGACCCGACTGGGAACTGAGAAGCTGATCGATTGGACGGACCCCATTGCTTCTCCCTCCTTCGCTCTCGGACTCGATTATCCACCCGAATAGACAAGGCTACCAAGCTGTCCAGGTCACTAGGCTCGGATAGGAGATCAACTCATCCTTGAGCTGCTCCGACAGACCCTGGTAAAAGGCCGCTTGCAGAGACTCCTCGTTCCACCCACTCTCCACAGCCAACGTCTTGAACTCGATCACGAAGTCGGCCACGCTACGCAGTTCCTTGGTGAAGCGAAAACAGGCGCCTAGCTGCGTCCCTCCCTCGGACGGAATGGTCGAAGAGCTTCCTCATCTCGGCCGTGAACCCCTGGTATGAAGCCATGCAGGGGTCTTGTCGTTCCCAAACGGCTGAAGCCCACTCCAGCGCTCGACCACGCAGCAACGCAATCACAAAGGCTATCCTAGCCTTGTCTGTGGCATAAGAGTAGGGCTGTAGATCGAACACTAATCCACACTGCATAAGGAAGGAACGGCATCTTCCCAGCTCCCCTCATATCTATCCGGCGTCGGAACCTCGGGCTCACGGAAGGACACAGCTCCCGAAGCGGCAGGCGAGATGGGTGAAACCGGTAGTGGATCCTCCACCGGAAACTTGCGTTGGTTCTGGACCTCCGTCAGACCGGTAGAAAGGTTCCGAACTGACAACGCGATCTCCTGTAGTACCGTGCTATGATGGCCCAACATCTTCTCCTGATGGGTAATGGCATGGCGAACAGAGTCCAGGTCCGCTGGGTTCATTACTGGCCGGATCGTTCTGTCACGGTTTACTATGCCAGAACCCAGAAGCAGACCAGGACAAGGTACTTAGAGAAAAAGGTGAGTGTTTATTAATTGACTCCCGAGTGAGGTTGAATAATCCAGGGACAGAGCGGGTGGCGTGGATGGGTTGTTGAGGGTGCAGTGGTAGGTCCAGACATGGCTCGGCAGCCGCCGACCATCAGGCAGAGGTTGGGTGAAGGTTCCGGGTGAGAGACTGCAGACAGAACAAAACGGAGGTGAGTACACAGCAAATCAACAAGGTGCAAAACAACAAAAACTAACGCTAGAACTCAAGGCTGATACGCTGACAAACATACTGTTCATGGCTAACGATCCGGCAGGAACTGGATGTTAGGCCAGAGCCTAAGAAGGGTGATGATCAGGACCAGGTGTGCAGATTGCTGATGGGATGCAGGTGCGGAAAACAAGAGCGCTCCCCGGAGCGTTCCCGAACCCTCGGGAAACTGGAGATTACGAACAGGAACACTAGTCACCAGCCAGGACCCGACTCAGACAGCCGGGATCGTTACAGTAGGATTTGTTTTATTTATTTCTAGAAACAGGTTCATTCTGATTCTTTCAGAATGAGCCTACGTAACATTTCTTCTTTTTTGAGGAATTTTTAATGTGGAGTAGGTAACTGCTTTTCTCCGTTTGGCTCTCGGCAGTACGGTTCAAGGGAGTTCTCCCAAAGCCGGTCACTGGGAATTTAAAGCCCAATTACCGTGTCAGACAGTGGGGAGAAATTGCTTTCACAAGACTGAGGGCTCTGTGACAGCTGCATTGTGGAAGAATTGATTCTTACCGAGGGGGTAAGTGAATCGTCATTCTGTGTCTGTTTCTTATGAAACCAGGCTGGGTGCAACCTGATTTGTAACCGCAGATTTGAATCAGCGAGCCGGCTGACTGAGTGCGTGTGCTCATCCTTTCACACACTGGATACCTCCAAAATGGCACCCTGTTCCCTATATAGTGCAATGCTTTTAACCAGGGCCTACAAGTGCCATTTGGGAGTTAACCCTTTAACTCCAGCTCCAGAATAGGTGGGATACGAGCCTCCATTTCACAGGTCAAGAGCTAATGTAAGGGGGCTCCTTCTCCAGAAGAAGGTTCCAGATCAGTCGAGACTCAGAGGAAGGGGCTCGCCACAACAGTTGTGACAGAAGTTGAGCAGCCAAAGAAAAGACATGGAAGGTGGGTATTTAGTTTCCTCTCTTTGTGTGCTAAAAAGGATGGAAGAGGAGCGAAGGGATGGAGCAGGAGGACAAAAACAAAGCCCAAGACTAGCCTTGTCATTAGATGTCTGTCCGTACTGGATGGTAGGATCGAATCAAATCAAATGTTATTTGCCACATGCGCCGAATACAACAGGTGTAGACCTTACAGTGAAATGCCTACTTACAAGCCCTTAACCAACAATGCAGGTTTTAAGAAAAAATAAATAAAAGGGTTAAATAAAAAATAGATAAGCAGAAATTAAAAATAATTAAAGAGCAGCAGTAAAATAAATAACATTAGGGAGGCTATATACAGGGGGTACCGGTACAGAGTCAATGTGCAGAGGCACCGGGTAGTCGAGGTAATTGAGGTAATATGTACATGTGGGTAGAGTTAAAGTGACTATGCATAAATAATTAACAGAGTAGCAGCAGCGTAAAAGGATGGGGTGGGGGGGCAGTGCAAATAGTCCGGGTAGCCATGATTAGCTGTTCAGGAGTCTTATGGCTTGGGGGTAGAAGCTGTTGAGAAGCCTTTTGGACCTAGACTTGGCACTCCGGTACCGCTTGCCGTGCGGTAGCAGAGAGAACAGTCTATGACTAGGGTGGCTGGAGTCTTTGACAATTTTTAGGGCCTTCCTCTGACACCACCTGGTATAGAGGTCCTGGATGGCAGGAAGCTTGGCCCCAGTGATGTACTGGGCCGTACGCACTACCCTCTGTAGTGCCTTGCGGTCGGAGGCTGAGCAGTTGCCATACCAGTCAGGATGCTCTCGATGGTGCAGCTGATAACTTTTTGAGGATCTGAGGACCCATGCCAAATCTTTTCAGTCTCCTGAGGGGGAATAGGCTTTGTCGTGCCCTCTTCGCGACAGTATTGGTGTGTTTGGACCATGATAGTGTGTTGTTGATGTGGACACCAAGGAACTTGAAGCTCTCAACCTGTTCCACTACAGCCCCGTCTTCTTTTTTTTCCTGTAGTCCACAATCATCTCCTTTGTCTTGATCAGGTTGAGGGAGAGGTTGTTATCCTGGCACCACACGGCCAGGTCTCTGACCTCCTCCTATAGGCTGTCTCATCGTTGTCTGTGATCAGGCCACCACTGTTGTGTCGTCTGCAAACTTAATGATAGTGTTGGAGGCGTGCCTGGCCATGCAGTCATGGGTGAACAGGGAGTACAGGAGGGGACTGAGCACGCACCCCTGATGGGCCCCCGTGTTGAGGATCAGCGTGGCAGATGTGTTGTTACCTACCCTTACCACCTGGGGGTGGCCCGTCAGGAAGTCCAGGATCCAGTTGCAGAGGGAGGTGTTTAGTCCCAGGGTCCTTAGCTTAGTGATGAGCTTTGAGGGCAATATGGTGTTGAACGCTGAGCTGTAGTCAATGAATAGCATATCTTGTCCAGGTGGGAAAGGGCAGTGTGGAGTGCAATAGAGATTGCATCATCTGTGGATCTGTTGGTGCTGTATGCAAATTGGAGTTGGTCTAGGGTTTCTGGGATAATGGTGTTGATGTGAGCCATGACCAGCCTTTCAAGGCACTAAATGACTACAGACGTGAGCGCTACGGGTCGGTAGTCATTTAGGCAGGTTATCTTAATGTTCTTGGGCACGGGGACTATGGTGGTCTGCTTGAAACATGTTGGTATTACAGACTCAGTCAGGGACATGTTGAAAATGTCAGTGAAGACACTTGCCAGTTGGTCACCGCATGGTCGGAGTACACGTCCTGGTAATCTGTCTGGCCCTGCGGCCTTGTGAATGTTGACCTGCTTAAAGGTCTTGCTCACATCGGCTACGGAGAGCGTGATCACATAGTCATCCGGAACAGCTGGTGCTCTAATACATGCTTCAGTGTTGCTTGCCTCGAAGCGAGCATAGAAGTGATTTAGCTCGAGAAAACACACATAATAATACAATTGGTTAGAGGACTGTAAAACGGCAGCCATCTTCTCCTTAACCAGATATCTGCCTGGACCGGATGTTATGATATGTTAGATGTCTGTCTGGACTGGACGGTACAATATGTTAGATGTCTGTCTGGACTGGACGGTACAATATGTAAGATGTCTGTCTGGACTGGACTGGACGGTAGGATATGTTAGATGTCTGTCTGGACTGGATGGTGGGATATGTGCGATGTCTGTTCGGACTGGAATGCCCATAGATCATGGAGAGGAAAGCACATGGAGAGAGAGATCACATGGAGAGAGAGATCACATGGAGAGAGAGATCACATGGAGAGAGAGATCACATGGAGAGAGAGATAACATGGAGAGAGAGATCAAAAGAATACCTGCTGAATCCATTAGGTGAGATTAAAAACGGTTAGAGAGGGAGAGACAGAAAGCCTGCCTCCTCCTCCCTCTCCACCTCCTCCTCCTCCCTCTCCACCTCCTCCTCCTCCCTCTCCACCTCCTCCTTCTCCCTCTCCACCTCCCCTCCCCCTCTCCACCTCCTCCTCCTCCCTCTCCACCTCCTCCTCCTCCCTCTCCACCCTCCTCCTCCTCCCTCTCCACCTCCTCCTTCTCCCTCTCCACCTCCTCCTCCTCCCTCTCCACCTCCTCCTGCCTCTCCACCTCCTCTTCCTCCCTCTCCACCTCCTCCTCCTCCCTCTCCATCTCCTCCTCCTCCCTCTCCACCTCCTCCCTCTCCACCTCCTCCTCCTCCCTCTCCACCTCCTCCTCCTCCCTCTCCACCTCCTCCTCCTCCCTCTCCACCTCCTCCTTCTCCCTCTCCACCTCCTCCTCCTCCCTCTCCACCCTCCTCCCTCTCCACCTCCTCTTCCTCCCTCTCCACCTCCTCTTCCTCCCTCTCCATCTCCTCCTTCTCCCTCTCCACCTCCTCCTCCTCCCTCCCCTCCTCCTCCTCCTCCCTCTCCACCTCCTCCTCCTCCCTCTCCACCTCCTCCTCCTCCCTCTCCACCTCCTCCTCCTCCCTCTCCACCTCCTCCTCCTCCCTCTCCACCTCCTCCTCCTCCCTCTCCACCTCCTCCTTCTCCCTCTCCACCTCCTCCTCCTCCCTCTCCACCTCCTCCTCCCTCTCCACCTCCTCTTCCTCCCTCTCCACCTCCTCTTCCTCCCTCTCCATCTCCTCCTTCTCCCTCTCCACCTCCTCCTCCTCCCTCTCCACCTCCTCCTTCTCCCTCTCCACCTCCTCTTCCTCCCTCTCCACCTCCTCCTCCCCCTTCACCTCCTCCTTCTCCCTCTCCACCTCCTTCTCCCCCTTCACCTCCTCCTTCTCCCTCTCCACCTCCTCCTCCCCCTTCACCTCCTCTTCCTCCCTCTCCACCTCCTCTTCCTCCCTCTCCATCTCCTCCTCCTCCCTCTCCACCTCCTCATTCTCCCTCTCCACCTCCTCCTTCTCCCTCTCCACCTCCTCTTCCTCCCTCTCCATCTCCTCCTCCTCCCTCTCCACCTCCTCTTCCTCCCTCTCCACCTCCTCCTTTTCCCTCTCCACCTCCTCCTTCCCCTTCACCTCCTCTTCCTCCCTCTCCACCTCCTCTTCCTCCCTTTCCATCTCCTCCTCCTCCCTCTCCACCTCCTCCTCCTCCCTCTCCACCTCCTCCTCCCCCTTCACCTCCTCCTCCTCCCTCTCCACATCCTCCTCCTCCCTCTCCACCTCCTCCTCCTCCTCCTCCCTCTTCAAAGAAAGAGACAGATAGAGTGAGACAGAGAGGGGGAGGGGGAGGGAGAGAGGGAGAGAGGGAGAGAGAGAGAGAGAGAGAGAGAGAGAGAGAGAGAGAGAGAGAGAGAGAGAGAGAGAGAGAGAGAGAGAGAGAGAGAGAGAGAGAGAGAGAGAGAGAGAGAGAGGAGAGAGAGAGAGGGAGAGAGAGAGAGAGAGAGAGAGAGAGAGACAGAGAGAGAGAGAGACGGAGAGAGGGAGAGACGGAGAGAGGAGAGAGAGAGTGAGAGATCTTGGACCAGCCCAGGCAGGGAGAAACTTAAGTGAGCTGCTGGAAAGGTTGTCAGGTAATCCGTCTGACACTTGGCAAGCAGCCTCGTTGACCAGAAGGTGTCCCTAATTGGGCTATCAATGGCGTGGTGCTAATCATCCTCTACAAGGGCCTCATGGCGGGGCAGGCCGGGCGGTGTGCTGCAGGGGCGGAGGCTTCATTCAGGACCACAAGGGCTGATTAACTAACAGGCTGGGATAAGAGATAGAGAAATGCTGTCGCTAGGTAGCGACAATGACTCAACCAAGTACGTGAACAGTATAGCAGAGTGGAGGTGGGAAGAATATCTTCAACTCACCCAGCAAACCTGGAACATTCAGCCATACATTGGCTAATATTCTCATTAAGTTCTAGTTAGGGTTATATCTAACGTTGGGATGATAACATCCCAAACACAAGAATTTGAATTTGATTTTTTTTTTAAATGTCCTTGGAATGTTCTCCTAACATTCACTAAAATGTGGTGCACAACATCTGTAACCACCCTAGAATATTACCCAAACATGCTAATTAGGTTTCCAGGTAATGTAATAACAGAGTGTACCAGTAATGTTTTTAGAACATGCTGACACAACAAAATGTGAGAGAAACATTCTGGGAACATTCTTGCAACATAAGGTGAATTTTTTATACAAATATGATATAATCCTCAGCACAACTGGACAGTTTTTGTGTTATGAGAACATTTGCCGCAACCAAACGAATGTTCTGGAAACTTAAACAGAACCAATTTTGGTTTGCTGGGAACTGGCTGGAAAAGAAGGTTTCCCAAAGGGACATACTTGTATTTCCTGTGATCTCATAATTTTATTTTCATCCCTTTTGATGGGAATGTGTTAAGTTGCATTTTTTGCATTAGTCTATATTTGAAACACACTACATGGCCAAAAGTATATGGACAACCCTTCAAATTAGTGTATTCGGCTATTTCAGCCATACCCGTTGCTGACAGGTGTATAAAATCGAGCACACAGCCATACAATCTCCGTAGAAAAACATTGGCAGTAGAATGGCCCGTACTGAAGAGCTGAGTGACATTTCAACGTGGCACCGTCGTAGGATGCCATCTTTCCAACAAGTCAGTTCTTAAAATGTGTGCCATGCTAGAGCTGCCCCAGTCAACTGTAAGTGCTGTTATTGTGAAGTGGAAACGTCTAAGAGCAACAACGGTTCAGCCGCGAAGTGGTAGGCCACACAAGCTCACAGAACAGGACCACAGAGTGCTGAAGCGCGCAGAGTGTAAAAATCGTCTGTCCTCAGTTGCAACACTCACTACCGAGTTCCAAACTTCCTCTAGAAGCAACATCACTACCGTCACTACCGAGTTCCAAACTTCCTCTAGAAGCAACATCAATTGCCTGTCCATTGGTACTGCATCTGCTGGCCCCTAGCCCATAATGACCCACAGAGAGATGTGACTGGCCCTGCTGCTGGCCCCTAGCCCATAATGACCCACAGAGAGATGTGACTGGCCCTGCTGCTGGCCCCTAGCCCATAACGACCCCCAGAGAGATGTGACTGGCCCTGCTGCTGGCCCCTAGCCCATAACGACCCACAGTGAGATGTGACTGGCCCTGCTGCTGGCCCCTAGCCCATAATGACCCACAGAGAGATGTGACTGGCCCTGCGGCTGGCCCCTAGCCCATAATGACCCACAGAGAGATGTGACTGGCCCTGCTGCTGGCCCCTAGCCCATAACGACCCCCAGAGAGATGTGACTGGCCCTGCTGCTGGCCCCTAGCCCATAATGACCCACAGAGAGATGTGACTGGCCCTGCTGCTGGCCCCTAGCCCATAATGAACCCCAGAGAGATGTAAATGGCCCTGCTGCTGGCCCCTAGCCCATAATGACCCACAGAGAGATGTGACTGGCCCTGCGACTGGCCTCAGCCCATAATGACATACAGAGAGATGTGACTCCTTCACTCCTCAGAAAAAAAGTGTTGAGGCCTTTTTATTATTCTGCCCGGTAACCCGATCACAGAGAGGACAGAAGACCCCAAACGTTCACACAGACAGACCCAGTACAGCCAGATTAGTAAACACAGAGCCAGTACAGCCAGACAGTGAACATAGAGCCAGTACAGCCAGACAGTAAACATAGAGCCAGTACAGCCAGACAGTAAACATAGAGCCAGTACAGCCAAACAGTGCAGGAAAGAAGTAGCTGTGTTTCTGTTTGACAGGCTGCCTCCCTATTCCCTACAGAGTGCACTACTACAGGCCCCGCATATGGCTTTGATCTATAGTGATCTATGGTGATCTATAGTGATCAATAGTGATCTATAGTAATTTGTAGTGATCTATTGTTATCTACGGTGATCTATGGTGATCTATGGGGATCTATAGTGATCTATAGTGATCTATAGTGATCTATAGTGATCTATGGTGATCTATGGTGATCTAAGGTGATCTATAGTGATCTATGGTGATCTATGGTCTATAGTGATCTATAGTGATCTATGGTGACCTATGGTGATCTATGGTCATCAATGGTCTATAGTGATCTATAGTGATCTATGGTGATCTATAGTGGTCTATGGTGATCTATGGTCATCTATGGTCATGAATGGTCTATAGTGATATATAGTGATCTATGGTGATCTATGGTCTATAGTGATCTATGGTGATCTATGGTGATCTATGGTGATATATGGTGATCTATGGTCATCAATGGTCTATAGTGATCTATAGTGATCTATGGTGATCTATGGTGATCTATAGTGATCTATGGTGATCTATGGTGATCTATAGTGATCTCTGGTGATCTATGGTGATATATGGTCTATAGTGATCTATAGTGATCTATGGTGATCTATAGTGATATATTGTGATCTATGGTGATATAGTGATCTATGGTGATCTATAGTGATCTATAGTGATCTATGGTGATATATAGTGATATATAGTGATCTATAGTGATCTATGGTGATCTATAGTGATCTATGTAGGGCACACAGACCAGAGCATTCACTCTGCTCACTGTTAGGCCTGCTCTGTTTCAGGAGCAGCAAGCACATTAATATCAAGTATGAGGAATAACAGTAGTGTGCTTTCAGCAAGCACACTAAAAATGATGTTGGAATATGGAGGTTGTCAGTGTGTTTGTGTTGCTTCTTGGGGGAGTTAGTGAGCTATTACAAATACAGTTGTCATGTTCTTCAAAAAAGCATCTTATCAGAGAAGTGCATAGTAAGGTGTAACGTTATTCTATCCAGTGTCCTGACCTTCCACCTGTACATTGATCATCTATTTACACAGTGGTGTGACGTTTTCTTTCCCCGTTCTGATTTGGGTCTGAAGGGAGGGATGTGATCATTGTATCTGTCTGTGTGGAGGAGGGAGGGAGTCTCATTATGAAATACCCAGAACGATGTTCCTAGTATTCATAAGTCACAGTCCGCTAGGAACATGAGAGAGAGAGGCAGAGAGAGAGAGAGGGTGTAATAAAATTATGAGTTAATCTATGACACCGCGAGAGAGTTTGATTTAAATGCAGTGAGACACACTCACACACACACACACATACTCACACACGCACATGCACACACACACAGTTTTAAACAATGCTGTCTGTATTGCGGAGGAACACTTTGATCAATCATTTTCATTAAGTAGTGACAGTTAGTGATGGAAAACCTTGTTAAAACCACACCCCCTTCAGATGGAAGGGCGGAGAGTATTAAACCACACCCCCTTCAGATGGAAGGGCGGAGAGTATTAAACCACACCCCCTTCTGATGGAAGGACGGAGAGTTATTAAACCACACCCCCTTCTGATGGAAGGACGGAGCGTTATTAAACCACACCCCCTTCTGATGGAAGGACGGAGAGTATTAAACCACACCCCCTTCTGATGGAAGGACGGAGAGTTATTAAACCACAACCCCTTCTGATGGAAGGACGGAGCGTTATTAAACCACACCCCCTTCTGATGGAAGGACGGAGAGTATTAAACCACACCCCCTTCAGATGGAAGGGCGGAGAGTGTTAAACCACACCCCCTTCTGATGGAAGGACGGAGAGTATTAAACCACACCCCCTTCAGATGGAAGGGCGGAGAGTGTTAAACCACACCCCCTTCTGATGGAAGGACGGAGAGTTATTAAACCACACCCCCTTCTGATGGAAGGGCGGAGAGTATTAAACCACACCCCCTTCAGATGGAAGGACGGAGAGTATTAAACCACACCCCCTTCAGATGGAAGGACGGAGCGTTATTAAACCACACCCCCTTCTGATGGAAGGACGGAGAGTGTTAAACCACACCCCCTTCAGGGATAGTGTGAGTGTGTGTGTGTGTGTGTGTGTGTGTGTGTGTGTGTGTGTGTGTGTGTGTGTGTGTGTGTGTGTGTGTGTGTGTGTGTGTGTGTGTGTGTGTGTGTGTGTGTGTGTGCGTCTGTCACTTAACAAAGTCCACAAGGCTGAGGAGGAGATTCACTAGAGTTCATTAGGAATACCAGAACACGGTGGTGACAACAGCTCAAGGTCTCCCTCCTTCCCTTCGCACTATGGGGGGAGTGACGATGGAGGACGGAGGGGAACGTGCGGACTGATGGACTGATTCTGCGGTCACAAACGGAGAGTCTTTTACCATTTTCAAACTAATGAGCTTATAGAAGAGCTGTAATGGGCAGGTCTGGAAGCGCGTCCACAATAGTTGATTAAATAGTATCTTGCAAAAGAGATGTTATCTCAATGAGACTAACATGAATACAGAGGCAGGAAAGAGATGTTATCTCAATGAGACTAACCTGAATACAGAGCAGTAAAGAGATGTTATCTCAATGAGACTAACCTGAATACAGACAGTAAAGATATGTTATCTCATTGAGACTAACCTGAATACAGAAATACATAGTTTCCATGAGTTATTGTTTCCTAATTGGCCGTTTCATAGACGGAGCCTAACAAGTGAAACACGACAAGTGAAGACTGTTTTCAGTAGAACCCATGGGACGGTGGGTGTGAAGTCCTCTCTGAGTGTGATTGTTGACTGAGGACATACCGCAGGTTCTAGTTAGAAGTGTCTGGAGGTGACAGGGGTTGGTATAGGGTGTCAGGGGGGTGTTATGGGGTCTCAGGGGTCTCGGAGAGAGAGGAGCGACCCAAGCAGTGTTACAAATGTTTGACCATTAGAAATCCCATTTCACCTAACCCTAAACTTAACCATAACCCCAAAATCCCTAACCCTAAACCTGACCCTAAACCTTACCCTAACCTTAACCCAAACCCTAAGCTTAACCCTAACCCTAACCCTAAACTTAACCCCAAAACCTTTAAACTTAAAATAGCATTTCAACAAATGCAGGACATGGCTGTGTTCCCCGTGGGGCTAAAATAACATGACTGTATCTTTTTGCAGGTGTTGTGTGTCTGTACGTGTCCTCTCACTCTGCTAATGTGTTGCTTCAATCCCAGTGGCCTGCTCTCAGCTCTGTACTCACACTAGTAGTCTCCAGTAGCTCTGTACTCACACTAGTAGTCTCCAGTACCTCTGTACTCACACTAGTAGTCTCCAGTACCTCTGTACTCACACTAGAGGTCTACAGTCAGTGGCTTGCCATCAGCTGCTTTCAGGGGACCAAATACACAAACAAACAAAGCCCAAATGAAAAGCATCAATTTATATAATTTTCCATCTGCTTCCAGGTGGCTAAGAACACATAATAGACAACCAGTAGGAGGGAGGAAGGGGAATCGTAGAGAGCATACAGAAGAAAACACTTGCTCTTCAAGTGAAGAGGAGCCCAGCCTGAACAAACCTTCTTTTACCAGTCAAAAGCTGGTCTGCTGAGAGGAGGTGATGAGGATGAGAGGAGGAGAGGAGGACAAAGGGAGAATCACACAGATAACCAGGTGCTTCTATATTTAATGGTCTCAATACGTCTGAAGACACACAAAAAAGGACACAGTAACGGGGATACGTGGCAGATGGGGGACTGGTTGGAGAGTCTGGGATGGTGATGTAGGCCTCCTGTGGCCCCCCGGTACACCACACACACACCACCATCCTGGCGTGAATTCACCTGGGGACTTGATGGATAAAAGCAGCAATCAGCCCCCACAATGCTCAGCTCCTTGACAGAATATGTCTGCACTCGCTAAAAAGGCCCCTAAGCGACTAGGGAGAGAACGGCAACAAAGCCCTATTAATGGGGAATGCCTACAAGCAGCTTTTTAAAAAACAATTCAGACCAGCCATATTTTGGGGGCTCTTCTGGGATCTGGACTTTGACTTAGTATGATAATGAAATGTCGTTCTGTGTTTATTGTGCAATAGTCATTGTCACCAATTAAGCATATCCACAAACAGGATCTTAATTAATATGCATATAATATCTGCGTAAACTTTTCAAGATCAGGAATTGAAAGTAAATGTAGGCTAATTGGTTAACACCTGTAGTAGTTTTTATTGATTCATTACATGATTAAACATTTATCTTAATTAAATCATAGGATTTAGAATTGACAGCAACAAACACAGGCTTACCTTTGAATAAACCCAACCAGATGTTGCTCATTATCAGCAAAAGAGCATCCAGTTGATATGAACTAGAATCCCCTTTAACGTCGCCTTACTTAAAACTCTCCAAGTAAGCTGATCTTTTCAAGTGATGCCCATTGATGTTAAATAGTACTAAACCTACTTAAAACGTCTCCTCCCCCTGCCCCAGAACACAACAGAGCAGTACTGACGCTGCAGTGGCAACAGACAGACAGCTCTGTTAGTGACTCATTTAAAACACAAAGCACATAGACTCTCATTCATGCTAAAGCCTTTTCCTCTTTCACCATGCTATTCTAAAGCCACTCTCTGTTGCCCCCATCTCAGTTTCCCCCCAGTGGAGGGAAACCCAGTCGGCCCAAAGTTGACTATTTGGTGTGAAGCATTGAATGGCCTGCCTTTATAGTAAAACTAGCCCAGACCTTATGACTCCTTAGAGGTGCACCTTTTGCTTTGTCCGGGGAAGTTGGGTGGAGGAGAAGGAGGAGCAGAAACAGACAGCAGGTGTTGTGTTTTTATGAAAGATTCTGTTGATAAAGAAGGGAGAGAAAGAAAGAAAGAAAGAAAGAAAGAAAGAAAGAAAGAAAGAAAGAAAGAAAGAAAGAAAGAAAGAAAGAAAGAAAGAAAGAAAGAAAGAAAGAAAGAAAGGTGTAGGCTATGCTGAAGTCTCTCTCTCTCTCTCAGAGTCTCAGATTTAGCATCTTGCAGGCCAGGCCTCGTGTCTCCAAGCGGTCCATTTACAAAACATACGTGTGTGTTTGTTGTTGAAGGTAAGCCAAGCTGGTTTAACTCTTTGGCTGGGATGGAGCAGTTGACAGTGGTGGAGGGGGAAGCTGTGAGTTGTAGCTACATGGGCTAGAACCTGATCCTCCTGCTACTGGTGGCAGGCTAAAGTTGTCATAGGTACTATATCAATACCTCCCGAGTGGCACAGTGGTCTAAGGCACTGCATCGCAGTGCTAGCTGTGCCACTAGAGATCCTGGTTCGAATCCAGGCTCTGTCATAGGTACTATATCAATACCTGTGTAATTATATTGACTTGTCAGAGTAGTGTCTACAAAGTTCTCTCTTTTACTGTAAGTGATGGCTACCTAATGATACAGATACTTACTGTCTGACGCTTACTGATGTCAGTTCAGTTCTCCGTTTGGTTAGCGTTAGCAACAGGATCAGTTCAGTTCTCCGTTTGGTTAGCGTTAGCAACAGGATCAGTTCAGTTCTCCGTTTGGTTAGCGTTAGCAACAGGATCAGTTCAGTTCTCCGTTTGGTTAGCGTTAGCAACAGGATCAGTTAAGTTCTCCGTTTGGTTAGCGTTAGCAACAGGATCAGTTCAGTTCTCCGTTTGGTTAGCGTTAGCAACAGGATCCAGTTCAGTTCTCCGTTTGGTTAGCGTTAGCAACAGGATCAGTTCAGTTCTCCGTTTGGTTAGCGTTAGCAACAGGATCAGTTCAGTTCTCCGTTTGGTTAGCGTTAGCAACAGGATCAGTTCAGTTCTCCGTTTGGTTAGCGTTAGCAACAGGATCAGTTCAGTTCTCCGTTTGGTTAGCGTTAGCAACAGGATCAGTTCAGTTCTCCGTTTGGTTAGCGTTAGCAACAGGATCAGTTCAGTTCTCCGTTTGGTTAGCGTTATCAACATGATCAGTTCAGTTGTCCATTTGGTTAGCGTTAGCAACATGATCAGTTCAGTTGTCCATTTGGTTAGTGTTAGCAACAGGATCAGTTCTCTATTTCAAATCAAATCAAATCAAATTTTATTTGCCACATGCGCCGAATACAACAGGTTTAGACATTACCGTGAAAAGCTTACTTACAGCCCTTAACCAACAGTGCATTTATTTTTTTATAAAAAAGTAAAATAAAACAACAACAACAAAAAAGTGTTGAGAAAAAAAGAGCAGAAGTAAAATAAAATAACAGTAGGGAGGCTATATACAGGGGGGTACCGGTGCAGAGTCAATGTGCATGGGCACCGGCTAGTTGAGGTAGTTGAGGTAATATGTACATATGGGTAGAGTTAAAGTGACTATGCATAAATAATTAACAGAGTAGCAGCAGTGTAAAAAGATGGGGTGGGGGTGGGGGGCAGTGCAAGTAGTCCGGGTAGCCATGATTAGGTTAGCTGTTCAGGAGTCTTATGGCTTGGGGATAGAAGCTGTTGAGAAGCCTTTTGGACCTAGACTTGGCACTCCGGTACCACTTGCCGTGCGGTAGCAGAGAGAACAGTCTATGACTAGGGTGGCTGGAGTCTTTGACAATTTTGAGGGCCTTCCTCTGACACCGCCTGGTATAGAGGTCCTGGATGGCAGGAAGCTTGGCCCCAGTGATGTACTGGGCCGTACGCACTACCCTCTGTAGTGCCTTGCGGTCGGAGGCCGAAAAGTTGCCATAAAAGGCAGTGATGCAACCAGGCAGGATGCTCTCGATGGTGCAGCTGTATAACTTTTTGAGGATCTGAGGACCCATGTCAAATCTTTTCAGTCTCCTGAGGGGGAATAGGCTTTGTCGTGCCCTCTTCACAACTGACTTGGTGTGTTTGGACCATGATAGTTCGTTGGTGATGTGGACACCAAGGAACTTCAAGCTCTCAACCTGTTCCACTACAGCCCCGTCGATGAGAATGGGGGCGTGCTCAGTCCTCTTTTTTTCCTGAAGTCCACAATCATCTCCATTGTCTTGATCACGTTGAGGGAGAGGTTGTTATCCTGGCACCACACGGCCAGGTCTCTGACCTCCTCCCTATAGGCTGTCTCGTCGTTGCCGGTGATCAGGCCTACCACTGTTGTGTCGTCAGCAAACTTAATGATGGTGTTGGAGTCGTGCCTGGCCATGCAGTCGTGGGTGAACAGGAGGGGACTGAGCACGCACCCCTGAGGGGCCAACGTGTTGAGGATCAGCATGGCAGATGTGTTGTTACCTACCCTTACCACCTGGGGGCGGCCCGTCAGGAAGTCCAGGATCCAGTTGCAGAGGGAGGTGTTTAGTCCCAGGGTCCTTAGCTTAGTGATGAGCTTTGAGGGCACTATGGTGTTGAACGCTGAGCTGTAGTCAATGAATAGCATTCTCACGTAGGTGTTCCTCTTGTCCAGGTGGGAAAGGGCATTGTGGCGTGCAATAGAGATTGCATCATCTGTTGATCTGATGGGGCGGTATGCAAATTGGAGTGGGTCTAGGGTTTCTGGGATAATGGTGTTGATGTGAGCAATGACCAGCCTTTCAATGCACTTCATGGCTACAGACGTCAGTGCTACGGGTCGGTAGTCATTTAGGCAGGTTATCTTAGTGTCCTTGGGCACAGGGACTATGGTGGTCTGCTTGAAACATGTTAGTATTACAGACTCAGTCAGGGACATTTTGAAAATGTCAGTGAAGACACTTGCCAGTTGGTCAGCACATGCTCGGAGTACACGTCCTGGTAATCCGTCTGGCCCTGCAGCCTTGTGAATGTTGACCTGCTTAAAAGTCTTACTCACATCGGCTACGGAAAGCGTGATCACATAGTCATCCGGAACAGCTGGTGCTCTCATGCATGCTTCAGTGTTGCTTGCCTCGAAGCGAGCATAGAAGTGGTTTAGCTCATCTGGTAGGCTTGTGTCACTGGGCAGCTGGCGGCTGTGCTTCCCTTTGTAGTCTGTAATAGTTTTCAAGCCCTGCCACATCCGACGAGCGTCAGAGCCGGTGTAGTACGATTCTATCTTAGTCCTGTATTGACTCTTTGCCTGTTTGATGATTCGTCTGAGGGCATAGTGGGATTTCTTATAAGCGTCCGGGTTAGAGTCCCGCTCCTTGAAAGCAGCAGCTCTACCCTTTAGCTCAGTGCGGATGTTGCCTGTAATCCATGGCTTCTGGTTGGGGTATGTACGTACGGTCACTGTGGGGATTTGGTTAGCGTTAGCAATAGGATCAGTTCAGTTCTCCGTTTTTTTTGTTAGCGTTAGCAACAGGATACATTCAGTTCTCTATTTGGTTAGCGTTAACAACAGGATCACATTCGGTTAATATTAGTAACAGGACAATTGTGGAGCATGACAGGTCAAGGCCATGGATCGGTATCTTGGCTTAGCTATATGTCTTTGCCTATGGTATGATTACAGACAATTAATTTAATGTAATGACTGCAAAGTGTGCAGTCTATTGAGTTAGTGTCTATGTCTAAGAGTATACTCTGTAGCTCAGCTGGTAGAGCACGGTGCTTGTAACACCAAGGTAGTGGGTTCGATCCCCGGGACCACCCATACGTAAAAAATGTATGCACGCATGACTGTAAGTCGCTTTGGATAAAAGCGTCTGCTAAATGGGATATTATTATTGTCCAGATGAAAGGTAAAACTGTTCTGTGTAATTATTTAAATGTTATTATTTAAAGCTGTGAGGTGGTTTTGTCACATGTTGACATTCATTGTTATAACCCTTATTGTGTTCCCACAAGTGTTTGATTGATTTCCCAAGAATAGATAAAATAATTATTTGTGATATTGCTACATTATGAATTTTCATTAGCATTAAAATTAGTAATATTTTTTATTTTGATTTATCTGTTTAAAAATGCATAATTTTAACACAACACACAGGATTACATTAAAATTGTGCAGTCACATATAGGCCTTTGGTAGACCAAAGTGTGCATCCGCACAGTATCCCAGAAAAAGGTTACATTTACATCATTTAGCAGACGCTCTTATCCAGAGCAATTAGGGTTAAGTGCCTTGCTCAAGGGCACATTGACAGATTTTTCACCTAGTCGGCTCGGGGATTAGAACCAGCGACCTTTCGGTTACTGGCACAACGCTCTTAACCACTAAGCTACCTGCCGCAGAATACAGGATTCACTGAATGCATTGTCTTTTTGAATTCTGTTCCCTTACAACTATCTTGTCCTCATTGAAATCGTATGGTTTGTCAGGCTGATAGAGTGAGAGAGAGAGAGAGACAGAGAGAGAGAGAGAGAGAGAGAGAGAGAGAGAGAGAGAGAGAGAGAGAGAGAGAGAGAGAGAGAGAGAGAGAGAGAGAGAGAGAGAGAGAGAGAGAGAGAGAGAGAGAGAGAGAGAGAGAGAGAACAACTCTGACAAGCAACTGTTCCTCTCAGGAGCCAAGAGGTGATTCACACAGATTAGGAAAGTCAGAAAGAAAGGGATAGAGTAAAAAGAGTAAAGGAGTAGGAGAGACTGATATATATGGTAGCAGAGATGTAAAGGAGTAGGAGAGACTGATATAAAGATGGTAGGATAGATGTAAAGGAGTAGGAGAGACTGATATAAAGATGGTAGGAGAGATGTAAAGGAGTAGGAGAGACTGATATAAAGATGTAGGAGAGATGTAAAGGAGTAGGAGAGTGATATAAAGATGGTAGGAGAGATGTAAAGGAGTAGGAGAGACTGATATAAAGATGGTAGGAGAGATGTAAAGGAGTAGAAGAGACTGATATAAAGATGGTAGGAGAGATGTAAAGGAGTAGGAGATACTGATATAAAGATGGTAGGCGATATGTAGAGTAGGAGAGGCTGATATAAAGATGGTAGGAGAGATGTAAAGGAGTAGGAGAGTGATATAAAGATGGTAGGAGAGATGTAAAGGAGTAGGAGAGACTGATATAAAGATGGTAGTAGAGATGTAAAGGAGTAGGAGAGTGATATAAAGATGGTAGGAGATATGTAAAGGAGTAGGAGAGTGATATAAAGATGGTAGGAGAGATGTAAAGGAGTAGGAGAGTCTGATATAAAGATGGTAGGAGAGATGTAAAGGAGTAGGAGAGACTGATATAAAGATGGTAGGAGAGATGTAAAGGAGTAGGAGAGACTGATATAAAGATGGTAGGAGAGATGTAAAGGAGTAGGAGAGACTGATATAAAGATGGTAGGAGAGATGTAAAGGAGTAGGAGAGACTGATATAAAGATGGTAGGAGAGATGTAAAGGAGTAGGAGAGGCTGATATAAAGATGGTAGGAGAGATGTAAAGGAGTAGGAGAGACTGATATAAAGATGGTAGGAGAGATGTAAAGGAGTAGGAGAGACTGATATAAAGATGGTAGGAGAGATGTAAAGGAGTAGGAGAGACTGATATAAAGATGTAGGAGAGATGTAAAGGAGTAGGAGAGTGATATAAAGATGGTAGGAGAGATGTAAAGGAGTAGGAGAGACTGATATAAAGATGGTAGGAGAGATGTAAAGGAGTAGAAGAGACTGATATAAAGATGGTAGGAGAGATGTAAAGGAGTAGGAGATACTGATATAAAGATGGTAGGCGATATGTAGAGTAGGAGAGGCTGATATAAAGATGGTAGGAGAGATGTAAAGGAGTAGGAGAGTGATATAAAGATGGTAGGAGAGATGTAAAGGAGTAGGAGAGACTGATATAAAGATGGTAGTAGAGATGTAAAGGAGTAGGAGAGTGATATAAAGATGGTAGGAGATATGTAAAGGAGTAGGAGAGTGATATAAAGATGGTAGGAGAGATGTAAAGGAGTAGGAGAGTCTGATATAAAGATGGTAGGAGAGATGTAAAGGAGTAGGAGAGACTGATATAAAGATGGTAGGAGAGATGTAAAGGAGTAGGAGAGACTGATATAAAGATGGTAGGAGAGATGTAAAGGAGTAGGAGAGACTGATATAAAGATGGTAGGAGAGATGTAAAGGAGTAGGAGAGACTGATATAAAGATGGTAGGAGAGATGTAAAGGAGTAGGAGAGGCTGATATAAAGATGGTAGGAGAGATGTAAAGGAGTAGGAGAGACTGATATAAAGATGGTAGGAGAGATGTAAAGGAGTAGGAGAGACTGATATAAAGATGGTAGGAGAGATGTAAAGGAGTAGGAGAGACTGATATAAAGATGGTAGGAGAGATGTAAAGGAGTAGAAGAGACTGATATAAAGATGGTAGGAGAGATGTAAAGGAGTAGGAGAGACTGATATAAAGATTGTAGGAGAGATGTAAAGGAGTAGGAGATACTGATATAAAGATGGTAGGCGATATGTAGAGTAGGAGAGGCTGATATAAAGATGGTAGGAGAGATGTAAAGGAGTAGGAGAGACTGATATAAAGATGGTAGTAGAGATGTAAAGGAGTAGAAGAGACTGATATAAAGATGGTAGGAGAGATGTAAAGGAGTAGGAGAGACTGATATAAAGATGGTAGGAGAGATGTAAAGGAGTAGGAGAGTGATATAAAGATGGTAGGAGATATGTAAAGGAGTAGGAGAGACTGATATAAAGATGGTAGGAGAGATGTAAAGGAGTAGGAGAGACTGATATAAAGATGGTAGGAGAGATGTAAAGGAGTAGGAGAGACTGATATAAAGATGGTAGGAGAGATGTAAAGGAGTAGAAGAGACTGATATAAAGATGGTAGGAGAGATGTAAAGGAGTAGGAGAGACTGATATAAAGATGGTAGGAGAGATGTAAAGGAGTAGGAGATACTGATATAAAGATGGTAGGCGATATGTAGAGTAGGAGAGGCTGATATAAAGATGGTAGGAGAGATGTAAAGGAGTAGGAGAGACTGATATAAAGATGGTAGTAGAGATGTAAAGGAGTAGAAGAGACTGATATAAAGATGGTAGGAGAGATGTAAAGGAGTAGGAGAGACTGATATAAAGATGGTAGGAGAGATGTAAAGGAGTAGGAGAGTGATATAAAGATGGTAGGAGATATGTAAAGGAGTAGGAGAGACTGATATAAAGATGGTAGGAGAGATGTAAAGGAGTAGGAGAGACTGATATAAAGATGGTAGGAGAGATGTGTTAGCCCAACACGCAAGTGTTACATTACCCAATAATAATGTTGTTAAACAATGTGTCCTCTTCACTGTACATCTTCAGGTTCCTAAACTATGTAAGTTTCTGTTAGAAAGTGGCACATAGCAAGGCTGGCAATACGCTGCTGTCCTGTAACAGCTCCTTGTGTCAGAGAGAGGGACCGACCGTGTCAAGTGTGAATTACCCCATTCAGAGGAATCTCCTGGATCACCTTACTTCCTCTATTGTCATCAGTGAAGGTGATTGGTATCCGTAGACAACCGCTATAAAACCCTCCGCTCGTGGGCAAAAGGTGGAAGCCTTTTTTTTTTTTTTTTTCCTTTCATAGGCTTGTTTACATTGTGACAGCTAGAAAGACGACCGGAGCATATTATTGGCTATATGCCTCAAACGGTAATTTGTGAGATATTGTAATATCATTCGTGCTATCACACTGACTTGAATTGTGAACACATGCTTATAATTGGAGCTATTTTGACAGCTACAGTATGTCTGTCAGGATAAACTTACAAAACAAAACAATGATAATCCTAGTCTCCCTCTTCCTCCATTCTTCTTGAAATAGAATTAATAATTATGATTATTATAATTGATAATTGTGACCAACGTAAAAAAAAATATTTTCACATGACCGTCTCATTGTACTGTAAAATAAATTGCACCCCCCCCCCCCTCATTAAATTAACTCAAAATAATGTTTATGACCACAAATAACAATAACTGTAGCGACCTTGTGTTTAAATATGTGGATATAGACTTTGCCACTTCAGCATGCTTTTGTGGGACAGTCGATGCCACGCAGGGCTACGGGCCAGAAGGTTGAGGGTTCGCCGACCACCACGGACGAGCTCACTCTCCCGGACTGTTTCATTACGCTAGGATCTGAACCGGCTGCAGGCAATGATCATCTAGGGGAAAATCACATCTTTTTTTTTTTATGTTTGATGCCATATTTATAATTATATAAAATATATGCAACACATTTTCCACCAACAGGTTTCTGTGCCAATGCACCACACAACCAATAAACAAAGCATACCGACTTCAGGCACTTCAATATCATGGTTTGCATTTTTAACACCACATTAAATAGATTATGTCAATCTCGACAACAAGGCCTAGTTTGGATTGATTGATTTTATTTGTCGGTTTAAAAAAAATACATATATATATATATACTGTATATATGTACACAATACAAATATTTTTTAAGTGACCGGGACAATAAAGTTGGGGACTTTTTTTCCATTGTTGTCCCTATTTATACATAAATACATAAACAATTACAGACATACAGACACATTACAGAGATGCAGACATATTACAGAGATGCAGACATATTACAGAGATACAGACACATTACAGAGATACAGACACATTACAGAGATACAGACGCATTACAGAGATACAGACACATTACAGAGATACAGACACATTACAGAGATACAGACACATTACAGAGACACAGACATATTACAGAGATGCAGACATATTACAGAGATACAGACACATTACATAGATACAGACACATTACATAGATACAGACACATTACAGAGATACAGACACATTACATAGATACAGACACATTACAGAGATACAGACACATTACATAGATACTGACACATTATATAGATACTGACATATTACAGAGATACAGACACATTACAGAGATACAGACACATTACAGAGATACAGACACATTACAGAGATACAGACACATTACAGAGATACAGACACATTACAGAGATACAGACACATTACATAGATACAGACACATTACAGAGATACAGACACATTACAGAGATACAGACACATTACAGAGATACAGACACATTACATAGATACAGACACATTACAGAGATACAGACACATTACATAGATACAGACACATTACAGAGATACAGACACATTACAGAGATACAGACACATTACATAGATACAGACACATTACAGAGATGCAGACATATTACAGAGATACAGACACATTACAGAGATACAGACACATTACAGAGATACAGACACATTACAGAGATAGACAATAAAATGCTCGACCTCCAGATGAGTATGAGGGGGGAGATTAAGTACAATTCTTACAAGCTTGTTTTGGCTGGTCTGTAACTTATTCTTTAGATGTCTGGGGCTGCTGGGGAACCATGTTGTGCAGGCATAACCAAAGTGACACTGGACCAGCGCACCTGCCAGAGTCTTCAGGGTGTCTATGGCTAGGTTTCCATCCAATTAGCGACAGATTTTCATGAAAATATTCTAAAATTGGCATTAATAAAAGATACGTGCATTTTCCCATCAGAGTTGTGTTTCCATCAAATTGACTTGTTGCGGATAAAAGTCTGTACGTAAATATGTCCAGCACATAAAAAATAACTTTTGCTGTTAAATTCCCATGTACCGAATAAAAAGTAATTTAACAAGCTCATCACCGTGCCCTTTCACCACCCTGTGAAATTCATCATAGCTTATTTCATCTGTAGCCTAATAAACTGCATGCTTTCCCTTGAGGATTATCCAACATGTACTTTACTCGCATAAAAGGGTTGGATGGAATCCTGGTTAATGTCAAGCCATTTTGAGGATTCTGGAATTATATTTTTGACAAACGTGTGCATGCCTACAGGACACTGTTGAAGTAGCCTAATCAGATTAAAACACTGAATTATTCATTGTTGTGGTATGATTGCTAGTTAGCCTAAAGCAGATCTGGACAAACGATCCACATACCACTATTGTCACTATGAATGGTGGATAGAGGGCAGGACAGACAGTTAGACTGGTAGACTATACTGACCTGTGGTATAGTAAAAGCTAGCGTGTGGAAAAGCCTAGTGCATATGGGAAGTAGCAAAACACATTGAGTGCATGCAACCAGATGAGGACATTTGGCTGGAAGAAATTATATTGTAAAACCTCCAGAAGAGTGAAACTACCTAAAATATTTCGATCTGTCCCTTGGCAAATAGCAGTTGAAATGAATTTATTACAAGCTTAGCACATGCTAATATCTATACTGAACAAAAATATAAATGCAACATGTAACAATTTCAACGATTTTACTGAATGACTGTTCATATAAGGAAATCAGTCAATTTAAATAAATAAATTAGGCCCTAATCTATGGATTTCACATGACTGGGCAGAGGCGCAGCCATGGGTGGGCCTGGGAGGCCATAGGAACACCCACTGGGGAGACAGGCCCAGACAGTCAGAATGAGTTTTTCCACACAAAAGTGCTTTATTACAGACAGAAATACTCCTCAGCACCCAGCACCCACCACTCCCCCCCTCCCTCAGACAGACGGAAGAAGCCAGGAGGTCCTGGGCTGTCGTGGTTACACGTGGTCTGCGGTTGTGAGGCCAGTTGGACGTACTGCCAAATTCTCTAAAACGACGCTGGAGGCGGCTTATGGTAGAGAAATGAACATGAAACTCTCTGGCTCTGTTCGACATTCCTGTAGTCAGCATGCCATTAGCACGCTCTCTCAAAACTTGAGACATCTGTGGCATTGTGTTGTGTGACAAAACTGCACATTTTAGAGTGGCCTTTTATTGTCCCCAGCACAAGGTGCACCTGTGTAATGATCATGCTGTTTAATCAGCTTCTTGATATGCCACACCTGTCAGGTGGATGGATTATCTTGGCAAAGGAGAAATGCTCACTAACAGGGATGTAAACAAATGTATGCACAAAATCTAAGAGAAATAAGCTTTTTGTGCGTATGGAACATTTCTGGGATTTTTTATTTTAGCTCATGAAACATAGGACCAACACTTTACATGTTGTGTTTATATTTTAGTTCAGTATATTTCAGAGCCTGCTATTTGCACGCAATGTTAGACACTATTCATAAATCATAAAAAAAATAAAAATGTATATCCAATTTATAGAAAATGTGTTGTTGTCAACGTATAAATCTGCCCTATAAAAGCAGTGTAAGCCTCACAGAGAAAGAATTTTCTGACCCCTATTGAACCCAACCCACACTGTATTATACTGCATGTTGCTTTCAAGAAATTCACACAACCAGACGCCCCAGTCATTCACACTGCCTTCCACAGGCCCACGTGTATGTTAGGGTTATGGTTAGGGTACTGTTAGTGGTTAGGGCTGGGTAGGGTTAGGGCTGGGTAGGGTTAGTGCTTAGGGTTAGTGGTTAGGGTAAGGGTTATAAAATATAATGACTAAGGGGTTAAGTGCCTTGCTCAAGAGAACATCGACAGATTTTTCACCTTGTCGACACGGGTATTCGAACCAGCAACCTTTCGGTTACTGGCCCGACGCTTTAACCGCTAGGGGGAAAGAGAGGCTCAGAAAGAGAGGGTTAGGGAAGAAGGTGAAAGGGTTAGGGTTAGGGTTGTCTGCGGGAGGATGGTGAAAGGGTATTGACTGTTCGTTGTTTGGTCTGGTTGTGTTTGAAAGGAGGTTAACCTCCGTAAACTTGTGTGTTCTTCTGGTGGCTGACAAATAGTCTATATATAGAGGAGAGACAGGATCTCCTCAGAGCTTAGCGGCACACTGAGAAGGGACTAGTGTCATCTCTATACCTTCTGTGATACAGTGCCTTCACAAAGTATTCATACCCCTTGACACAACACATTTTGTTGTGTTACAGCCTGAATTTAAAATTGATTCAAACATTTTTTGTCACTGGCCTACACACAATACTCCATAATGTCAAAGTGGAATGATGTTTTTCTAAATTTGTACAAATTAATAAAAAATTAAAAGCTGAAATGTCTTGAGTCAATAAGTATTCAACCCCTTTGTTATGGCAAGAATAAATAAGTTCAGGAGTAAAAATGTGCTTAACAAGTCACATAAGTTGCATGGACTCTGTGTGCAATAATAGTGTTTAACATGATTTTTTTATGACTACCTCATCTCTGTACCCCACACAAACAATGATCTATAAGGTCCCTCAGTCGAGCAGTGAATTTCAAATACCGATTCTACCTCAAAGACCAGGGAGGTTTTCCAATGCCTTGCAAAAAAAGGGCACCTACTGATATATGGATTTCTTTTTTAAACAGACATTGAATATCCCTTTGAGCATGGTGAAGTTATTAATTACATTTTGGATGGTGTATCAATGCACCCAGTCACTACAAAGATACAGGCGTCCTTCCTAACTCAGTTGCTGGAGAGGAAGGAAACCACTCAGGGATTTCACCATGAGACCAATGGTGACTTTAAAACAGGTACAGAGTTTAATGGCTGTGATAGGAGAAAATTGAGGATGTATCAACAACATTGTAGTTACTCCAGAATACTAACCTAATTGACAGAGTGAAAAGAAGGAAGCCTGTACAGAATACAAACATGCATCCTGTTTGCAACAAGGCACTAAAGTAAAACTGCAAAACATGTGGTAAAGCAATTTACTTTGTGTGCGTTATGTTTGGGGCAAATCCAATACAAGGCATTACTGAGTACCACTCTCCATATTTTCAAGCATAGTGGTGGCTATATCATGTTATGGGCATGCTTGTAATCGTTAAGAACTGGGGAGATTTTCAGGATAAAAAAGAAGAAGAATGGAGCTAAGCATATGCAAAATACTAGAGGAAAACCTGGTTCAGTCTGCTTTCCACCAGACACTGGGAAATGAATGATCCTTTCAGCAGGACAATAACCTAAAACACAAGGCCAAATCTACACTGGAGTTGCTTACCAAGACGACAGTGAATGTTCCTGAGTGGCCGAGTTACCGTTTTGACTTAAATCTATTTCCAAATCTATGGCAAGACCTGAAAATGGTTGTCTAGCAACGATCAACAACCGATTTGACAGATCTTAAAGAATTTTTAAAAGAACAATGTGCAAATGTTGCACAATCCAGGTGTGCAAAGCTCTTAGAGACTTACCCAGAAAGACTCACAGCTGTAATCGCTGCCAAGGGTGATTCTAACATGTATTGACTCAGGGGTGTGAATACTTTTGTAAATGAGATATTTTATATTTCAATATTTCTGTATTTCATATTTGTTAAATAGCAAACATTTCTAAAAACATATTTTCACTTCGTCATTAAGGGTTATAGTGTGTAGATGGGTGAGAATTTAAAAAATATGTAATCCATTTAGAATTCAGGCTGTAACACAACAAAATGTGGAATAAGTCAAGGGGTATGAATACTTTCTGAAGGCACAGTTATTTAGCAGGTATTCAATGACGATCGATTAGGTTGATTATGTACATTAAATTTTGTTTTTTTGTTTTGTTACCTTTTATTAATACACAGAGAGACATAACATATTGTATGCTTTATTATAAGACATTACGGAGGTGCATACACGCTTTTAACAAGTTATAAAACATTATACCTGCAGGCTTTCAGTAAAGTGTTACCCAATATTTCACAAGCATGTATGACCTTTGGTAGCGTTTAGTTTGATCGAATCGATGCCATTCGGCCAATCTATGAGTGCCTTTGGTAAGTGGGAAACAATGACTGTGTATAGATTAAAGTATGTTCCGTATATTGTTGGAGAGGACATTGTTATGCCAGGTATAATTGCCTGTTATCTCTATTCAGACTGTGATAGCAGTTAATGTTCCTGTATGACTCCACTTCAGCGTGTCAGAAATTATTCAATATCTGTAACCAATGCATTACTGGAATCGGATCCCAAGCGTTAGCAACCTTGTGGTAAATATTAATGATACCTTTTAGGCTAAAGCTGTAAACTACTGGTGTCAAATTGAACTATTGATATCGCTACATCGTTCCTTCCTTGATTTCCAAAATGCTGAACGACTCTGATTTCCCTTCCGCACGGCTCTCTCTCTCTCTCTCTCTCTCTCTCTCTCTCTCTCTCTCTCTCTCTCTCTCTCTCTCTCTCTCTCTCTCTCTCTCTCTCTCTCTCTCTCTCTCTCTCTCTCTCTCTCTCTCTCTCTCTCTCTCTCGCTGTCGAGAATAGGCCTAATTCTGAAGTGCAAATTACATTTGAGAAGTCAACTGTAAATGTTAATCTTGGGGTTGGCATTCAATTCATTCCACTATATGTATCTAAATCATATGCATTGAGTCAAATAGTGTGGTTTAGTTAATCTCGATAGAGACAGAGTAATAACGTGATACATATTCCTGTAAAACGCCATTTCTGACAAATACATTTTTCAAGTGTCTTGAAGATGAATGGGACATAACGGTTTTGCCTGAACTTGGTTGGAATTCACTGTTATTATTTGATCACACTTTCTAAATGAAATTGTTGTGCCAATAAAAGCTGATGGATATTTCCATTAAAATAGTTCAGAGTAAATTGTTAGGCAACAGGCAGATTTAACAGGTTAGAAAAACAACATAAGTTATTACCCCTCAAGCCATAGCACTGCGGCTACATTCCCCATCCTCAGAGATTGATAAAAGAAGTCATTCCCCATCCTCAGAGATTGATAAAAGAAGTCATTCCCCATCTTCAGAGATTGATAAAAGAAGTCATTCCCCATCCTCAGAGATTGATAAAACAAATCATTCCCCATCCTCAGAGATTGATAAAAGAAGTCATTCTCCATCCTCAGAGATTGATAAAACAAATCATGCCCCATCCTCAGAGATTGATAAAACAAATCATTCCCCATCCTCAGAGATTGATAAAACAAATCATTCCCCATCCTCAGAGATTGATAAAACAAATCATTCCCCATCTTCAGAGATTGATGAAACAAGTCATCCCCATCTTCAGAGATTGATAAAACAACTAATTCCCCATCTTCAGAGATTGATGAAACAACTCATTCCCCATCTTCAGTGATTGATAAAACAACTCATTCCCCATCTTCAGAGATTGATAAAAAAAATCATTCCCCATCCTCAGAGATTGATAAAACAACTCATTCACCATCTTCAGAGATTGATAAAACAAATCATTCCCCATCGTCAGAGATTGATAAAACAAGTCATTCCCCATCTTCAGAGATTGATGAAACAAGTTATTACAATCTTCAGAGATTGATGAAACATGTCATTCCCCATCTTCAGAGATTGATAAAACAACTAATTCCCCGTCCTCAACGATTGATAAAACAACTCATTCCCCATCTTCAGCGATTGATAAAACAAGTCATTCCCTGTCCTCAGGAATTTATAGAACAAGTCATTCCTCGTCCTCAGCGATTGATAAAAAGTAATTCCCCGTCCTCAGCGGTTGATAAAACATGACATTCCACGACACAGAGAGAGAACAGACACAGAGAGAGAATACAACAGAGAGAGAATAGACACACAGAGAGAGAACAGACACACACAGAGAGAGAACAGAGAACAGACACATAGCAGTCAGTCCAGAGGTGGTAGAATAGGTTCAGTCAGTCAGTCCAGAGGTGGTAGAATAGCTTCAGTCAGTCCAGAGGTTGTAAAATAGGTTCAGTCAGTCAGTCCAGAGGTGGTAGAATAGCTTCAGTCAGTCCAGAGGTTGTAGAATAGGTTCAGTCAGTCAGTCCAGAGGTGGTAGAATAGCTTCAGTCAGTCAGTCCAGAGGTGGTAGAATAGGTTCAGTCAGTCAGTCCAGAGGGGGTAGAATAGCTTCAGTCAGTCCAGAGGTTGTAGAATAGGTTCAGTCAGTCCAGAAGTTGTAGAATAGGTTCAGTCAGTCAGTCCAGAGGTTATAGAATAGGTTCAGTCAGTCCAGAGGTTGTAGAATAGGTTCAGTCAGTCAGTCAGTCCAGAGGTGGTAGAATAGCTTCAGTCAGTCCAGAGGTGGTAGAATAGCTTCAGTCAGTCAGTCCAGAGGTGGTAGAATAGGTTCAGTCAGTCCAGAGGTTGTAGAATAGCTTCAGTCAGTCAGTCCAGAGGTGGTAGAATAGGTTCAGTCAGTCCAGAGGTGGTAGAATAGGTTCAGTCAGTCCAGAGGTGGTAGAATAGCTTCAGTCAGTCAGTCCAGAGGTGGTAGAATAGGTTCAGTCAGTCCAGAGGTGGTAGAATAGGTTCAGTCAGTCCAGAGGTGGTAGAATAGCTTCAGTCAGTCAGTCCAGAGGTGGTAGAATAGGTTCAGTCAGTCCAGAGGTTGTAGAATAGCTTCAGTCAGTCAGTCCAGAGGTGGTAGAATAGGTTCAGTCAGTCCAGAGGTTGTAGAATAGCTTCAGTCAGTCAGTCCAGAGGTGGTAGAATAGGTTCAGTCAGTCCAGAGGTGGTAGAATAGGTTCAGTCAGTCCAGAGGTGGTAGAATAGCTTCAGTCAGTCAGTCCAGAGGTGGTAGAATAGGTTCAGTCAGTCAGTCCTGAGGTGGTAGAATAGGTTCAGTCAGTCAGTCCAGAGGTTGTAGAATAGGTTCAGTCAGTCAGTCCAGAGGTGGTAGAATAGCTTCAGTCAGTCCAGAGGTGGTAGAAAAGCTTCAGTCAGTCAGTCCAGAGGTGGTAGAATAGGGTCAGTCAGTCCAGAGGTTGTAGAATAGCTTCAGTCAGTCAGTCCAGAGGTGGTAAAATAGGTTCAATCAGTCAGTCCAGAGGTTGTAGAATAGGTTCAGTCAGTCAGTCCAGAGGTGGTAGAATAGCTTCAGTCAGTCAGTCCAGAGGTGGTAGAATAGCTTCAGTCAGTCAGTCCAGAGGTGGTAGAATAGGTTCAGTCAGTCCAGATGTGGTAGAATAGGTTCAGTCAGTCCAGAGGTTGTAGAATAGCTTCAGTCAGTCAGTCCAGAGGTGGTAGAATAGGTTCAGTCAGTCCAGATGTGGTAGAATAGCTTCAGTCAGTCCAGAGGTGGTAGAATAGCTTCAGTCAGTCAGTCCAGAGGTGGTAGAATAGGTTCAGTCAGTCCAGAGGTTGTAGAATAGCTTCAGTCAGTCAGTCCAGAGGTGGTAGAATAGGTTCAGTCAGTCCAGAGGTTGTAGAATAGCTTCAGTCAGTCAGTCCAGAGGTGGTAGAATAGGTTCAGTCAGTCCAGAGGTGGTAGAATAGGTTCAGTCAGTCCAGAGGTGGTAGAATAGTTTCAGTCAGTCAGTCCAGAGGTGGTAGAATAGGTTGAGTCAGTCCAGAGGTTGTAGAATAGCTTCAGTCAGTCAGTCCAGAGGTGGTAGAATAGGTTCAGTCAGTCAGTCAAGAGGTTGTAGAATAGGTTCAGTCAGTCCAGAGGTTGTAGAATAGGTTCAGTCAGTCAGTCCAGAGGTGGTAGAATAGCTTCAGTCAGTCCAGAGGTGGTAGAAAAGCTTCAGTCAGTCAGTCCAGAGGTGGTAGAATAGGTTCAGTCAGTCCAGAGGTTGTAGAATAGCTTCAGTCAGTCAGTCCAGAGGTGGTAAAATAGGTTCAGTCAGTCAGTCCAGAGGTTGTAGAATAGGTTCAGTCAGTCCAGAGGTGGTAGAATAGGTTCAGTCAGTCCAGAGGTGGTAAAATAGGTTCAGTCAGTCAGTCCAGAGGTGGTAGAATAGCTTCAGTCAGTCCAGAGGTGGTAGAATAGCTTCAGTCAGTCAGTCCAGAGGTGGTAGAATAGGTTCAGTCAGTCCAGAGGTTGTAGAATAGCTTCAGTCAGTCAGTCCAGAGGTGGTAGAATAGGTTCAGTCAGTCAGTCCAGAGGTTGTAGAATAGGTTCAGTCAGTCCAGAGGTTGTAGAATAGGTTCAGTCAGTCCTGAGGTGGTAGAATAGGTTCAGTCAGTCCAGAGGTTATAGAATAGGTTCAGTCAGTCCAGAGGTGGTAGAATAGGTTCAGTCAGTCCAGAGGTGGTAGAATAGGTTCAGTCAGTCCAGAGGTGGTAGGATAGGTTCAGTCAGTCCAGAGGTGTTAGAAAAGGTTCAGTCAGTCCAGAGGTGGTAGAATAGGTTCAGTCAGTCCAGAGGTTGTAGAATAGGTTCAGTCAGTCAGTCCAGAGGTGGTAGAATAGGTTCAGTCAGTCCAGAGGTTGTAGAATAGGTTCAGTCAGTCCAGAGGTGGTAGAATAGGTTCAGTAGGTCCAGAGGTGGTAGAATAGGTTCAGTCAGTCAGTCCAGAGGTGGTAGAATAGGTTCAGTCAGTCCAGAGGTGGTAAAATAGGTTCAGTCAGTCCAGAGGTGGTAGAATAGGTTCAGTCAGTCAGTCCAGAGGTGGTAGAATAGGTTCAGTCAGTCCAGAGGTTGTAGAATAGGTTCAGTAGGTCCATAGGTGGTAGAATAGGTTCAGTCAGTCCAGAGGTGGTAAAACAGGTTCAGTCAGTCCAGAGGTTGTAGAATAGGTTCAGTCAGTCAGTCCAGAGGTGGTAAAATAGTTTAAGTCAGTCAGTCCAGAGGTGGAAGAATAGGTTCAGTCAGTCCAGAGGTTGTAGAATAGGTTCAGTCAGTCAGTCCAGAGGTGGTAAAATAGTTTAAGTCAGTCAGTCCAGAGGTGGAAGAATAGGTTCAGTCAGTCCAGAGGTTGTAGAATAGGTTCAGTCAGTCCAGAGGTGGTAGAATAGGTTCAGTCAGTCCAGATGTGGTAGAATAGGTTCAGTCAGTCCAGAGGTTGTAGAATAGCTTCAGTCAGTCAGTCCAGAGGTGGTAGAATAGGTTCAGTCAGTCCAGATGTGGTAGAATAGCTTCAGTCAGTCCAGAGGTGGTAGAATAGCTTCAGTCAGTCAGTCCAGAGGTGGTAGAATAGGTTCAGTCAGTCCAGAGGTTGTAGAATAGCTTCAGTCAGTCAGTCCAGAGGTGGTAGAATAGGTTCAGTCAGTCCAGAGGTTGTAGAATAGCTTCAGTCAGTCAGTCCAGAGGTGGTAGAATAGGTTCAGTCAGTCCAGAGGTGGTAGAATAGGTTCAGTCAGTCCAGAGGTGGTAGAATAGTTTCAGTCAGTCAGTCCAGAGGTGGTAGAATAGGTTGAGTCAGTCCAGAGGTTGTAGAATAGCTTCAGTCAGTCAGTCCAGAGGTGGTAGAATAGGTTCAGTCAGTCAGTCAAGAGGTTGTAGAATAGGTTCAGTCAGTCCAGAGGTTGTAGAATAGGTTCAGTCAGTCAGTCCAGAGGTGGTAGAATAGCTTCAGTCAGTCCAGAGGTGGTAGAAAAGCTTCAGTCAGTCAGTCCAGAGGTGGTAGAATAGGTTCAGTCAGTCCAGAGGTTGTAGAATAGCTTCAGTCAGTCAGTCCAGAGGTGGTAAAATAGGTTCAGTCAGTCAGTCCAGAGGTTGTAGAATAGGTTCAGTCAGTCCAGAGGTGGTAGAATAGGTTCAGTCAGTCCAGAGGTGGTAAAATAGGTTCAGTCAGTCAGTCCAGAGGTGGTAGAATAGCTTCAGTCAGTCCAGAGGTGGTAGAATAGCTTCAGTCAGTCAGTCCAGAGGTGGTAGAATAGGTTCAGTCAGTCCAGAGGTTGTAGAATAGCTTCAGTCAGTCAGTCCAGAGGTGGTAGAATAGGTTCAGTCAGTCAGTCCAGAGGTTGTAGAATAGGTTTAGTCAGTCCAGAGGTTGTAGAATAGGTTCAGTCAGTCCTGAGGTGGTAGAATAGGTTCAGTCAGTCCAGAGGTTATAGAATAGGTTCAGTCAGTCCAGAGGTGGTAGAATAGGTTCAGTCAGTCCAGAGGTGGTAGAATAGGTTCAGTCAGTCCAGAGGTGGTAGGATAGGTTCAGTCAGTCCAGAGGTGTTAGAAAAGGTTCAGTCAGTCCAGAGGTGGTAGAATAGGTTCAGTCAGTCCAGAGGTTGTAGAATAGGTTCAGTCAGTCAGTCCAGAGGTGGTAGAATAGGTTCAGTCAGTCCAGAGGTTGTAGAATAGGTTCAGTCAGTCCAGAGGTGGTAGAATAGGTTCAGTAGGTCCAGAGGTGGTAGAATAGGTTCAGTCAGTCAGTCCAGAGGTGGTAGAATAGGTTCAGTCAGTCCAGAGGTGGTAGAATAGGTTCAGTCAGTCCAGAGGTGGTAGAATAGGTTCAGTCAGTCAGTCCAGAGGTGGTAGAATAGGTTCAGTCAGTCCAGAGGTTGTAGAATAGGTTCAGTAGGTCCATAGGTGGTAGAATAGGTTCAGTCAGTCCAGAGGTGGTAAAACAGGTTCAGTCAGTCCAGAGGTTGTAGAATAGGTTCAGTCAGTCAGTCCAGAGGTGGTAAAATAGTTTAAGTCAGTCAGTCCAGAGGTGGAAGAATAGGTTCAGTCAGTCCAGAGGTTGTAGAATAGGTTCAGTCAGTCCAGAGGTGGTAGAATAGGTTCAGTAGGTCCAGAGGTGGTAGAATAGGTTCAGTCAGTCAGTCCAGAGGTGGTAGAATAGGTTCAGTCAGTCCAGAGGTGGTAGAATAGGTTCAGTCAGTCCAGAGGTGGTAGAATAGGTTCAGTCAGTCAGTCCAGAGGTGGTAGAATAGGTTCAGTCAGTCCAGAGGTTGTAGAATAGGTTCAGTAGGTCCAGAGGTGGTAGAATAGGTTCAGTCAGTCCAGAGGTGGTAAAACAGGTTCAGTCAGTCCAGAGGTTGTAGAATAGGTTCAGTCAGTCAGTCCAGAGGTGGTAAAATAGTTTCAGTCAGTCAGTCCAGAGGTGGTAGAATAGGTTCAGTCAGTCCAGAGGTTGTAGAATAGGTTCAGTCAGTCAGTCCAGAGGTGGTAGAATAGGTTCAGTCAGTCCAGAGGTGGTAGAATAGGTTCAGTCAGTCCAGAGGTGGTAGAATAGGTTCAGTCAGTCCAGAGGTGGTAGAATAGGTTCAGTCAGTCAGTCCAGAGGTGGTAGAATAGGTTCAGTCAGTCCAGAGGTGGTAGAATAGGTTCAGTCAGTCAGTCCATAGGTGGTAGAATAGGTTATGTCAGTCCAGAGGTTGTAGAATAGGTTCAGTCAGTCCAGAGGTTGTAGAATAGGTTCAGTCAGTCAGTCCAGAGGTGGTAGAATAGGTTCAGTCAGTCCAGAGGTGGTAGAATAGGTTCAGTCAGTCAGTCCAGAGGTGGTAGAATAGGTTCAGTCAGTCAGTCCAGAGGTGGTAGAATAGGTTCAGTCAGTCCAGAGGTGGTAGAATAGGTTCAGTCAGTCCAGAGGTGGTAGAATAGGTTCAGTCAGTCAGTCCAGAGGTGGTAGAATAGGTTCAGTCAGTCCAGAGGTTGTAGAATAGGTTCAGTCAGTCCAGAGGTGGTAGAATAGCTTCAGTCAGTCAGTCCAGAGGTGGTAGAATAGGTTCAATCAGTCCAGAGGTGGTAGAATAGGTTCTGTCAGTCAGTCCAGAGGTTGTAGAATAGGTTCAGTCAGTCCAGAGGTGGTAGAATAGGTTCAGTCAGTCCAGAGGTGGTAGAATAGGTTCAGGCAGTCAGTACAGAGGTTGTAGAATAGGTTCAGTCAGTCCAGAGGTTGTAGAATAGGTTCAGTCAGTTCAGAGGTGGTAGAATAGGTTCAGTCAGTCCAGAGGTGGTAGAATAGGTTCAGTCAGTCCAGAGGTGGTAGAATAGGTTCAGTCAGTCCAGAGGTGGTAGAATAGGTTCAGTCAGTCAGTCCAGAGGTTTTAGAATAGGTTCAGTCAGTCAGTCGAGAGGTGGTAGAATAGGTTCAGTCAGTCCAGAGGTGGTAGAATAGCTTCAGTCAGTCAGTCCAGAGGTTGTAGAATAGGTTCAGTCAGTCCAGAGGTGGTAGAATAGGTTCAGTCAGTCCAAGGGTGGTAGAATAGGTTCAGTCAGTCCAGAGGTTGTAGAACAGGTTCAGTCAGTCAGTCCTGAGGTTGTAGAATAGGTTCAGTCAGTCCAGAGGTGGTAGAATAGGTTCAGTCAGTCCAGATGTGGTAGAATAGGTTCAGTCAGTCAGTCCAGAGGTTGTAGAATAGGTTCAGTCAGTCCAGAGGTGGTAGAATAGGTTCAGTCAGTCCAGACGTGGTAGAATAGCTTCAGTCAGTCCAGAGGTTGTATAATAGGTTCAGTCAGTCCAGAGGTGGTAGAATAGGTTCAGTCAGTCAGTCCAGAGGTGGTAGAATAGGTTCAGTCCATCCAGAGGTGGTAGAATAGGTTCAGTCAGTCAGTCCAGAGGTGGTAGAATAGGTTCAGTCAGTCCAGAGGTGGTAGAATAGGTTCAGTCAGTCAGTCCAGAGGTGGTAGAATAGGTTCAGTCAGTCCAGAGGTTGTAGAATAGGTTCAGTCAGTCCAGAGGTTGTAGAATAGGTTCAGTCAGTCAGTCCAGAGGTGGTAGAATAGGTTCAGTCAGTCCAGAGGTTGTAGAATAGCTTCAGTCAGTCAGTCCAGAGGTGGTAGAATAGGTTCAGTCAGTCAGTCCAGAGGTTGTAGAATAGGTTCAGTCAGTCCAGAGGTTGTAGAATAGGTTCAGTCAGTCCTGAGGTGGTAGAATAGGTTCAGTCAGTCCAGAGGTTATAGAATAGGTTCAGTCAGTCCAGAGGTGGTAGAATAGGTTCAGTCAGTCCAGAGGTGGTAGAATAGGTTCAGTCAGTCCAGAGGTGGTAGGATAGGTTCAGTCAGTCCAGAGGTGTTAGAAAAGGTTCAGTCAGTCCAGAGGTGGTAGAATAGGTTCAGTCAGTCCAGAGGTTGTAGAATAGGTTCAGTCAGTCAGTCCAGAGGTGGTAGAATAGGTTCAGTCAGTCCAGAGGTTGTAGAATAGGTTCAGTCAGTCCAGAGGTGGTAGAATAGGTTCAGTAGGTCCAGAGGTGGTAGAATAGGTTCAGTCAGTCAGTCCAGAGGTGGTAGAATAGGTTCAGTCAGTCCAGAGGTGGTAGAATAGGTTCAGTCAGTCCAGAGGTGGTAGAATAGGTTCAGTCAGTCAGTCCAGAGGTGGTAGAATAGGTTCAGTCAGTCCAGAGGTTGTAGAATAGGTTCAGTAGGTCCATAGGTGGTAGAATAGGTTCAGTCAGTCCAGAGGTGGTAAAACAGGTTCAGTCAGTCCAGAGGTTGTAGAATAGGTTCAGTCAGTCAGTCCAGAGGTGGTAAAATAGTTTAAGTCAGTCAGTCCAGAGGTGGAAGAATAGGTTCAGTCAGTCCAGAGGTTGTAGAATAGGTTCAGTCAGTCCAGAGGTGGTAGAATAGGTTCAGTAGGTCCAGAGGTGGTAGAATAGGTTCAGTCAGTCAGTCCAGAGGTGGTAGAATAGGTTCAGTCAGTCCAGAGGTGGTAGAATAGGTTCAGTCAGTCCAGAGGTGGTAGAAAAGGTTCAGTCAGTCAGTCCAGAGGTGGTAGAATAGGTTCAGTCAGTCCAGAGGTTGTAGAATAGGTTCAGTAGGTCCAGAGGTGGTAGAATAGGTTCAGTCAGTCCAGAGGTGGTAAAACAGGTTCAGTCAGTCCAGAGGTTGTAGAATAGGTTCAGTCAGTCAGTCCAGAGGTGGTAAAATAGTTTCAGTCAGTCAGTCCAGAGGTGGTAGAATAGGTTCAGTCAGTCCAGAGGTTGTAGAATAGGTTCAGTCAGTCAGTCCAGAGGTGGTAGAATAGGTTCAGTCAGTCCAGAGGTGGTAGAATAGGTTCAGTCAGTCCAGAGGTGGTAGAATAGGTTCAGTCAGTCCAGAGGTGGTAGAATAGGTTCAGTCAGTCAGTCCAGAGGTGGTAGAATAGGTTCAGTCAGTCCAGAGGTGGTAGAATAGGTTCAGTCAGTCAGTCCATAGGTGGTAGAATAGGTTATGTCAGTCCAGAGGTTGTAGAATAGGTTCAGTCAGTCCAGAGGTTGTAGAATAGGTTCAGTCAGTCAGTCCAGAGGTGGTAGAATAGGTTCAGTCAGTCCAGAGGTGGTAGAATAGGTTCAGTCAGTCAGTCCAGAGGTGGTAGAATAGGTTCAGTCAGTCAGTCCAGAGGTGGTAGAATAGGTTCAGTCAGTCCAGAGGTGGTAGAATAGGTTCAGTCAGTCCAGAGGTGGTAGAATAGGTTCAGTCAGTCAGTCCAGAGGTGGTAGAATAGGTTCAGTCAGTCAGTCGAGAGGTGGTAGAATAGGTTCAGTCAGTCCAGAGGTGGTAGAATAGCTTCAGTCAGTCAGTCCAGAGGTTGTAGAATAGGTTCAGTCAGTCCAGAGGTGGTAGAATAGGTTCAGTCAGTCCAAGGGTGGTAGAATAGGTTCAGTCAGTCCAGAGGTTGTAGAACAGGTTCAGTCAGTCAGTCCTGAGGTTGTAGAATAGGTTCAGTCAGTCCAGAGGTGGTAGAATAGGTTCAGTCAGTCCAGATGTGGTAGAATAGGTTCAGTCAGTCAGTCCAGAGGTTGTAGAATAGGTTCAGTCAGTCCAGAGGTGGTAGAATAGGTTCAGTCAGTCCAGACGTGGTAGAATAGCTTCAGTCAGTCCAGAGGTTGTATAATAGGTTCAGTCAGTCCAGAGGTGGTAGAATAGGTTCAGTCAGTCAGTCCAGAGGTGGTAGAATAGGTTCAGTCCATCCAGAGGTGGTAGAATAGGTTCAGTCAGTCAGTCCAGAGGTGGTAGAATAGGTTCAGTCAGTCCAGAGGTGGTAGAATAGGTTCAGTCAGTCAGTCCAGAGGTGGTAGAATAGGTTCAGTCAGTCCAGAGGTTGTAGAATAGGTTCAGTCAGTCCAGAGGTTGTAGAATAGGTTCAGTCAGTCAGTCCAGAGGTGGTAGAATAGGTTCAGTCAGTCCAGAGGTTGTAGAATAGCTTCAGTCAGTCAGTCCAGAGGTGGTAGAATAGGTTCAGTCAGTCAGTCCAGAGGTTGTAGAATAGGTTCAGTCAGTCCAGAGGTTGTAGAATAGGTTCAGTCAGTCCTGAGGTGGTAGAATAGGTTCAGTCAGTCCAGAGGTTATAGAATAGGTTCAGTCAGTCCAGAGGTGGTAGAATAGGTTCAGTCAGTCCAGAGGTGGTAGAATAGGTTCAGTCAGTCCAGAGGTGGTAGGATAGGTTCAGTCAGTCCAGAGGTGTTAGAAAAGGTTCAGTCAGTCCAGAGGTGGTAGAATAGGTTCAGTCAGTCCAGAGGTTGTAGAATAGGTTCAGTCAGTCAGTCCAGAGGTGGTAGAATAGGTTCAGTCAGTCCAGAGGTTGTAGAATAGGTTCAGTCAGTCCAGAGGTGGTAGAATAGGTTCAGTAGGTCCAGAGGTGGTAGAATAGGTTCAGTCAGTCAGTCCAGAGGTGGTAGAATAGGTTCAGTCAGTCCAGAGGTGGTAGAATAGGTTCAGTCAGTCCAGAGGTGGTAGAATAGGTTCAGTCAGTCAGTCCAGAGGTGGTAGAATAGGTTCAGTCAGTCCAGAGGTTGTAGAATAGGTTCAGTAGGTCCATAGGTGGTAGAATAGGTTCAGTCAGTCCAGAGGTGGTAAAACAGGTTCAGTCAGTCCAGAGGTTGTAGAATAGGTTCAGTCAGTCAGTCCAGAGGTGGTAAAATAGTTTAAGTCAGTCAGTCCAGAGGTGGAAGAATAGGTTCAGTCAGTCCAGAGGTTGTAGAATAGGTTCAGTCAGTCCAGAGGTGGTAGAATAGGTTCAGTAGGTCCAGAGGTGGTAGAATAGGTTCAGTCAGTCAGTCCAGAGGTGGTAGAATAGGTTCAGTCAGTCCAGAGGTGGTAGAATAGGTTCAGTCAGTCCAGAGGTGGTAGAAAAGGTTCAGTCAGTCAGTCCAGAGGTGGTAGAATAGGTTCAGTCAGTCCAGAGGTTGTAGAATAGGTTCAGTAGGTCCAGAGGTGGTAGAATAGGTTCAGTCAGTCCAGAGGTGGTAAAACAGGTTCAGTCAGTCCAGAGGTTGTAGAATAGGTTCAGTCAGTCAGTCCAGAGGTGGTAAAATAGTTTCAGTCAGTCAGTCCAGAGGTGGTAGAATAGGTTCAGTCAGTCCAGAGGTTGTAGAATAGGTTCAGTCAGTCAGTCCAGAGGTGGTAGAATAGGTTCAGTCAGTCCAGAGGTGGTAGAATAGGTTCAGTCAGTCCAGAGGTGGTAGAATAGGTTCAGTCAGTCCAGAGGTGGTAGAATAGGTTCAGTCAGTCAGTCCAGAGGTGGTAGAATAGGTTCAGTCAGTCCAGAGGTGGTAGAATAGGTTCAGTCAGTCAGTCCATAGGTGGTAGAATAGGTTATGTCAGTCCAGAGGTTGTAGAATAGGTTCAGTCAGTCCAGAGGTTGTAGAATAGGTTCAGTCAGTCAGTCCAGAGGTGGTAGAATAGGTTCAGTCAGTCCAGAGGTGGTAGAATAGGTTCAGTCAGTCAGTCCAGAGGTGGTAGAATAGGTTCAGTCAGTCAGTCCAGAGGTGGTAGAATAGGTTCAGTCAGTCCAGAGGTGGTAGAATAGGTTCAGTCAGTCCAGAGGTGGTAGAATAGGTTCAGTCAGTCAGTCCAGAGGTGGTAGAATAGGTTCAGTCAGTCCAGAGGTTGTAGAATAGGTTCAGTCAGTCCAGAGGTGGTAGAATAGCTTCAGTCAGTCAGTCCAGAGGTGGTAGAATAGGTTCAATCAGTCCAGAGGTGGTAGAATAGGTTCTGTCAGTCAGTCCAGAGATTGTAGAATAGGTTCAGTCAGTCCAGAGGTGGTAGAATAGGTTCAGTCAGTCCAGAGGTGGTAGAATAGGTTCAGGCAGTCAGTACAGAGGTTGTAGAATAGGTTCAGTCAGTCCAGAGGTTGTAGAATAGGTTCAGTCAGTTCAGAGGTGGTAGAATAGGTTCAGTCAGTCCAGAGGTGGTAGAATAGGTTCAGTCAGTCCAGAGGTGGTAGAATAGGTTCAGTCAGTCCAGAGGTGGTAGAATAGGTTCAGTCAGTCAGTCCAGAGGTTTTAGAATAGGTTCAGTCAGTCAGTCGAGAGGTGGTAGAATAGGTTCAGTCAGTCCAGAGGTGGTAGAATAGCTTCAGTCAGTCAGTCCAGAGGTTGTAGAATAGGTTCAGTCAGTCCAGAGGTGGTAGAATAGGTTCAGTCAGTCCAAGGGTGGTAGAATAGGTTCAGTCAGTCAGTCCAGAGGTTGTAGAACAGGTTCAGTCAGTCAGTCCTGAGGTTGTAGAATAGGTTCAGTCAGTCCAGAGGTGGTAGAATAGGTTCAGTCAGTCCAGATGTGGTAGAATAGGTTCAGTCAGTCAGTCCAGAGGTTGTAGAATAGGTTCAGTCAGTCCAGAGGTGGTAGAATAGGTTCAGTCAGTCCAGACGTGGTAGAATAGCTTCAGTCAGTCCAGAGGTTGTATAATAGGTTCAGTCAGTCCAGAGGTGGTAGAATAGGTTCAGTCAGTCAGTCCAGAGGTGGTAGAATAGGTTCAGTCCATCCAGAGGTGGTAGAATAGGTTCAGTCAGTCAGTCCAGAGGTGGTAGAATAGGTTCAGTCAGTCCAGAGGTGGTAGAATAGGTTCAGTCAGTCAGTCCAGAGGTTTTAGAATAGGTTCAGTCAGTCAGTCGGGAGGTGGTAGAATAGGTTCAGTCAGTCCAGAGGTGGTAGAATAGCTTCAGTCAGTCAGTCCAGAGGTTGTAGAATAGGTTCAGTCAGTCCAGAGGTGGTAGAATAGGTTCAGTCAGTCCAAGGGTGGTAGAATAGGTTCAGTCAGTCAGTCCAGAGGTTGTAGAACAGGTTCAGTCAGTCAGTCCTGAGGTTGTAGAATAGGTTCAGTCAGTCCAGAGGTGGTAGAATAGGTTCAGTCAGTCCAGATGTGGTAGAATAGGTTCAGTCAGTCAGTCCAGAGGTTGTAGAATAGGTTCAGTCAGTCCAGAGGTGGTAGAATAGGTTCAGTCAGTCCAGACGTGGTAGAATAGCTTCAGTCAGTCCAGAGGTTGTATAATAGGTTCAGTCAGTCCAGAGGTGGTAGAATAGGTTCAGTCAGTCAGTCCAGAGGTGGTAGAATAGGTTCAGTCCATCCAGAGGTGGTAGAATAGGTTCAGTCAGTCAGTCCAGAGGTGGTAGAATAGGTTCAGTCAGTCCAGAGGTGGTAGAATAGGTTCAGTCAGTCAGTCCAGAGGTGGTAGAATAGGTTCAGTCAGTCCAGAGGTTGTAGAATAGGTTCAGTCAGTCCAGAGGTTGTAGAATAGGTTCAGTCAGTCAGTCCAGAGGTGGTAGAATAGGTTCAGTCAGTCCAGAGGTGGTAGAATAGGTTCAGTCAGTCAGTCCAGAGGTGGTAGAATAGGTTTAGTCAGTCAGTCCAGAGGTGGTAGAATAGGTTCAGTCAGTCCAGAGGTGGTAGAATAGGTTCAGTCAGTCCAGAGGTGGTAGAATAGGTTCAGTAAGTCAGTCCAGAGGTGGTAGAATAGGTTCAGTCAGTCCAGAGGTTGTAGAATAGGTTCAGTCAGTCCAGAGGTGGTAGAATAGCTTCAGTCAGTCAGTCCAGAGGTGGTAGAATAGGTTCAATCAGTCCAGAGGTGGTAGAATAGGTTCTGTCAGTCAGTCCAGAGGTTGTAGAATAGGTTCAGTCAGTCAGTCCAGAGGTTGTAGAATAGGTTCAGTCAGTCCAGAGGTGGTAGAATAGGTTCAGTCAGTCCAGAGGTGGTAGAATAGGTTCAGTCAGTTCAGAGGTGGTAGAATAGGTTCAGTCAGTCCAGAGGTGGTAGAATAGGTTCAGTCAGTCAGTCCAGAGGTTGTAGAATAGGTTCAGTCAGTCAGTCCAGAGGTGGTAGAATAGGTTCAGTCAGTCCAGAGGTGGTAGAATAGCTTCAGTCAGTCAGTCCAGAGGTTGTAGAATAGGTTCAGTCAGTCCAGAGGTGGTAGAATAGGTTCAGTCAGTCCAGGGGTGGTAGAATAGGTTCAGTCAGTCAGTCCAGAGGTTGTAGAACAGGTTCAGTCAGTCAGTCCAGAGGTTGTAGAATAGGTTAATTTAGTCCAGAGGTGGTAGAATAGGTTCAGTCAGTCCAGATGTGGTAGAATAGGTTCAGTCAGTCAGTCCAGAGGTTGTAGAATAGGTTCAGTCAGTCCAGAGGTGGTAGAATAGGTTCAGTCAGTCCAGACGTGGTAGAATAGCTTCAGTCAGTCCAGAGGTTGTAGAATAGGTTCAGTCAGTCCAGAGGTGGTAGAATAGGTTCAGTCAGTCAGTCCAGAGGTGGTAGAATAGGTTCAGTCAGTCAGTCCAGAGGTTGTAGAATAGGTTCAGTCAGTCAGTCCAGAGGTGGTAGAATAGGTTCAGTCAGTCCAGAGGTTGTAGAATAGGTTCAGTCAGTCAGTCCAGAGGTGGTAGAATAGGTTCAGTCAGTCCAGAGGTTGTAGAATAGGTTCAGTCAGTCCAGAGGTGGTAGAATAGGTTCAGTCAGTCCAGAGGTGGTAGAATAGGTTCAGTCAGTACAGAGGTGGTAGAATAGGTTCAGTCAGTCCAGAGGTTGTAGAATAGGTTCAGTCAGTCAGTCCAGAGGTGGTAGAATAGGTTCAGTCAGTCCAGAGGTTGTAGAATAGGTTCAGTCAGTCCAGAGGTGGTAGACTAGGTTCAGTCAGTCCAGAGGTGGTAGAATAGGTTCAGTCAGTCCAGAGGTGGTAGAATAGGTTCAGTCAGTCCAGAGGTGGTAGAATAGGTTCAGTCAGTCCAGAGGTGGTAGAATAGGTTCAATCAGTCCAGAGGTGATAGAATAGGTTCAGTCAGTCAGTCCAGAGGTGGTAGAATAGGTTCAGTCAGTCCAGAGGTGGTAGAATAGCTTCAGTTAGTCCAGAGGTTGTAGAATAGCTTCAGTCAGTCCAGAGGTTATAGAATAGGTTCAGTCAGTCCAGAGGTGGTAGAATAGGTTCAGTCAGTCAGTCCAGAGGTGGTAGAAAAGGTTCAGTCAGTCCAGAGGTTGTAGAATAGGTTCAGTCAGTCCAGAGGTGGTAGAATAGGTTCAGTCAGTCAGTCCAGAGGTGGTAGAAAAGGTTCAGTCAGTCCAGAGGTTGTAGAATAGGTTCAGTCAGTCCAGAGGTGGTAGAATAGGTTCAGTCAGTCAGTCCAGAGGTGGTAGAATAGGTTCAGTCAGTCCAGAGGTGGTAGAATAGGTTCAGTCAGCGTAAATCAGCAGCTCCACATATTTTTGTATCATTAAAAAAAAAGACCCATAGGAGAGAAAAGCATTGTTAATCGATTCAATACCTGAATAAAACCCAGCTCCTGGGTATAAAATGTTTTGTTTGCTTGCGGTATTAAATATCAGCGGTGTTTTTTTTTCATTCCTTTCATTCAAATGGAGAATACACCCAGACTATTCCCTGATGTGTAGGAGATAAACCCTGGACAACATTCTCAGCCCTTTGTATTACAATATGGAGGGGAGACGTTAACAAGGTCATATGCAGCAATGTGTTCTCACAGTATATAACACCAGGGAAAGGGTTCTATATACAACACAAACGCTAAGCAAGGTTTAACTCTGATATTTCATATTACCAATAAGTCATAAAAGACGATGACGTAATGCTCTGGACTGTCTTGAATCCTGGCTATAATGCTGACACATGACACAGTTCCTTTTCCTCTTCCTTTTCATACGAAAGATGGGTTACCAGGCCCATGGCACCAGGCCCGTAGCCCTTTCCTTTTCATATGAAAGATGGGTTACCAGGCCCATGGCACCAGGCCCATAGCCCTTTCCTTTTCATATGAAAGATGGGTTACCGGGCCCATGGCACCAGGCCCGTAGCCCTTTCCTTTTCATATTGATCAATAACCAGACAGTGATGAGAGACGTGTCCATTGTGCCGCTGGTTGTCCATTGAAAAGCATGCCCCTCCCTCTGGCCTCCCTGTTGAACAGCCCCATAAAGGCCGACAATACGCAGGAGGAAGGCTTAGAGCTGCACAGTTTCAGTTGTCATCGTAGCATGTGAGACAATGTCAAATATATGCTAAGGTCTGCCATATGGTGGTGGGCTAAAAGGCCTTAAAACAATTAATTACGATGTTCTTTAGCGGAAAACAGACTCGATCTGTCATCCCTGATATAGACGATGTCTGTCACCCCCCCTCCCTCTCTCTCTCTCTCTCTCTCTCTCTCTCTCTCTCTCTCTCCTGTCAAAAGACGAGTGCAGAGACATGAGAAAAGTGAGGCATTTCCTAGGGAAAAGAAAAGAAAAGTAGCAAATCTGGATTTTCTGGGTCCTCTGTTCCTCTGACAGGCTAAAGCTAGTGAGCCAGCTAGTGAATGCTCCAGAGTCCTCTGTCCCTCTGACAGGCAAAAGCTAGTGAGCCAGCTAGTGAACGCTCCAGGGTCCTCTGTCCCTCAGATTAAAGCTAGTGAGCCAGCTAGTGAATGCTCCAGAGTCCTCTGTCCCTCTGACAGGCAAAATCTAGTGAGCTAGCTAGTGAACGCTCCAGGGTCATCTCTCCCTCAGGCTAAAGCTAGTGACCCAGCTAGCGAATGCTCCAGGGTCCTCTGTCCCTCAGATTAAAGCTAGTGACCCAGCTAGCGAATGCTCCAGGGTCCTTTGTCCCTGTGACAGGCATTCTAATGGCATGCTAAATCTAGTGAGCTAGCTAGTGAACGCTCCAGGGTCATCTCTCCCTCAGATTAAAGCTAGTGAGCCAGCTAGTGAACGCTCCAGGGTCCTCTGTACCTCTGACATGCTAAAGCTAGTGAGCCAGCTAGCGAACGCTCCAGGGTCCTCTTTCCATCTGAAAGGCTATAGCTAGTGAGCTAGCTAGCAAAGCTCCAGGGTCCTCTGTACCTCTGACATGCTAAAGCTAGTGAGCCAGCTAGCAAAGCTCCAGGGTCCTCTGTTCCTCTGACAGGCATAATAAAGGCATGCTAAAGCTAGTGAACCAGCTAGCGAACACTCCAGGGTCCTCTTTCCATCTGAAAGGCTAAATCTAGTGAGCTAGCTAGCAAAGCTCCAGGGTCCTCTGTCCCTCTGACAGGCATGCTAAAGGCAGTTTAAAGCTAGTGAGCCAGCTAGTGAACGCTCCAGGGTCCTCTGTCCCTCTGAAAGGAATGCTAAAGGCATGCTAAAGCTTGTAAGACAGCTAGCAAATGCTCCAGAGTTCTCTGTCCCTCTGGCAGGCATGCTGAAGGCATGCTAAAGCTAGTGATCTAGCTAGTGAACACTCCAGCGTCTTCTGTTCATCTGACAGGCATGCTAAAGGCATGCTAAAGGCATGCTAAAGCATGTTTGCAAGCTAGCAAATGCTCCAGGATCCTCTGTCTCTCTGACATGCTAAAGCTAGTGAGACAGCTAGTGAATGCTCCAGGGTCCTCTGTCCCTCTGACAGTAATGCTAAAGGCCTGCTAAAGCTAGTGAGCCAGCTAGCGAACGCTCCATGGTCCTCTGTCCCACTGACAGGTATGCTAAAGCGATGCTAACGGCATGCTAAAGCTAGTGAGCCAGCTAGCGAACGCTCCAGGATCTTAAAATCGCATACTAATAGCTCCATGTCGGGTATGTGTCCCAAATGGCACCCTATTCCCTATATAGTGCACTACTTTAGACCAGAGAATGGCACCCTATTCCCTATATAGTGCACTACTTTAGACCAGAGAATGGCACCCTATTCCCTATATAGTGCACTACTTTAGACCAGAGAATGGCACCCTATTCCCTATATAGTGCACTACTCTAGACCAGAGAATGGAACCCTTTTCCCTATATAGTGCACTACTTTAGACCAGAGAATGGCACCCTATTCCCTATATAGTACACTACTTTAGACCAGAGAATGGCACCCTATTCCCTATATAGTACACTACTTTAGACCAGAGAATGGCACCCTATTTCCTATATATTGCACTACTTTAGACCAGAGAATGGCACCCTATTCCCTATATAGTGCACTACTTTAGACCAGAGAATGGCACCCTATTCCCTATAAAGTGCACTACTTTAGACCAGAGAATGACACCCTATTGCCTATATAGTGCACTACTTTAGACCAGAGAATGGCACCCTATTCCCTATATAGTGCACTACTTTAGACCAGAGAATGGCACCCTATTCCCTATATAGTGCACTACTTATCTGGTCAAAAGAAGTGCACTGTATCGGGAGCCATTTGGAACGTACACAGTGTGCTGATTATAATAATATGCCATTTAGCAGACGCTTTTATCCAAAGCGACTGACAGTCATGTGTGCATACATTTTTACGTATGGGTGGTCCGGGGGATCGAACCCACTACCCTGGCGTTACAAGCGCCGTGCTCTACCAATTGAGCTACAGAGGACCACATTATACGCTCAGGGCGAGACAGACAGAGACCTCCAGAGGTGTAATCTCTCTGTGTAGTACCTCTCTACAGGTGTAATCTCTCTGTGTAGTACCTCTCTACAGGTGTAATCTCTCTGTGTAGTACCTCTCTACAGGTGTAATCTCTCTGTGTAGTACCTCTCTACAGGTGTAATCTCTCTGTGTAGTACCTCTCTACAGGTGTAATCTCTCTGTGTAGTACCTCTCTACAGGTGTAATCTCTCTGTGTAGTACCTCTCTAGAGGTGTAATCTCTCTGTGTAGTACCTCTCTACAGGTGTAATCTCTCTGTGTAGTACCTCTCTACAGGTGTAATCTCTGTGTAGTACCTCTCTACAGGTGTAATCTCTCTGTGTAGTACCTCTCTAGAGGTGTAATCTCTCTGTGTAGTACCTCTCTACAGGTGTAATCTCTCTGTGTAGTACCTCTCTACAGGTGTAATCTCTCTGTGTAGTAACTCTCTACAGGTGTAATCTCTCTGTGTAGTACCTCTCTACAGGTGTAATATCTCTGTGTGTAGTACCTCTCTAGAGGTGTAATCTCTCTGTGTAGTACCTCTCTACAGGTGTAATCTCTCTGTGTAGTACCTCTCTACAGGTGTAATCTCTCTGTGTAGTACCTCTCTACAGGTGTAATCTCTCTGTGTAGTACCTCTCTAGAGGTGTAATCTCTCTGTGTAGTACCTCTCTACAGGTGTAATCTCTCTGTGTAGTACCTCTCTACAGGTGTAATCTCTCTGTGTAGTACCTCTCTACAGGTGTAATCTCTCTGTGTAGTACCTCTCTACAGGTGTAATCTCTCTGTGTAGTACCTCTCTACAGGTGTAATCTCTCTGTGTAGTACCTCTCTACAGGTGTAATATCTCTGTGTGTAGTACCTCTCTACAGGTGTAATCTCTCTGTGTGTAGTACCTCTCTAGAGGTGTAATCTCTCTGTGTAGTACCTCTCTACAGGTGTAATCTCTCTGTGTAGTACCTCTCTACAGGTGTAATCTCTCTGTGTAGTACCTCTCTACAGGTGTAATCTCTCTGTGTAGTACCTCTCTACAGGTGTAATCTCTCTGTGTAGTACCTCTCTACAGGTGTAATCTCTCTGTGTAGTACCTCTCTACAGGTGTAATATCTCTGTGTGTAGTACCTCTCTACAGGTATAATCTCTCTGTGTGTAGTACCTCTCTACAGGTGTAATATATCTGTGTGTAGTACCTCTCTAGAGGTGTAATCTCTCTGTGTATTATCTGGTGCATATGTAGTTCCACATTGATATTTTGGGGTCTTGTGTGTAGATCAGTGATGCAAAATCTTAATTTAATTCATTTTAAATGCAGGCTGTAACACAACAAAATGTGGAAAAAAGTAAAGGGGTGTGAATTAATCACTCATATTGATTATGGGGGAAATCCGGTTGTATGCCCTGTAGAAGCTAACACTCAAAAACCACATGGAAACCATGGAAACTGGAAAAATTGTTTACGTGACTCGTTAGAGGACAACCTGCTGAGGACAACCAGCTGAGGACAACCAGCTGAGGACAACCTGCTGAGGACAACCAGCTGAGGACAACCAGCTGAGGACAACCAGCTGAGGACAACCTGCTGAGGACAACCAGCTGAGGACAACCAGCTGAGGAAAACCTGCTGAGGACAACCAGCTGAGGACAACCAGCTGAGGACAACCAGCTGAGGACAACCAGCTGAGGACAACCTGCTGAGGACAACCAGCTGAGGACAACCAGCTGAGGACAACCAGCTGAGGACAACCAGCTGAGGACAACCTGCTGAGGACAACCAGCTGAGGACAACCAGCTGAGGACAACCTGCTGAGGACAACCAGCTGCATTTTGATTTGGAGGTCGCCGAAACGGAAAGAGAAATGCAACACTTATTTGTCAATTACTCATATCGATATCACATTGAAATCAATAGAATGAGAAGGGGAGTCAGGTTACACGTCCTGTTCAAACAAAAAAAAAAAAACATACGGAATCTGGGAATAATATGTATATCACTGGTTAGAGGACAACTTGTAAAAGCCAGTTACATTTTGGCTTGTTGTCACAGTTGATTTACAAAAGTGACTCCAAAATCACACATTTTCTTATTTCCATTCATTTCTATTCGGCACAAAATAATCTGAAACACAACCAAAACAAACAGAAAATGCATCCAACAAATTTGTAGAGTCACAAGCTTGATGTAGTTATTGCGTGCTATGAATATGGGACCAAATACTAAACCTTTTGCCACTTTAATACACAATAAGTGAATTTGTCCAAATACTTTTGGTCCCCTAAAATTGCAGGAATATGTATTAAAAAAATCCCTCAAATTTAAACTGTCAGTCTGCACTATATCCTCATAGTCATTGTATCATTTCAAATCCAAAGTGCTGGAGTACAGAGCCAAAACAACAACAAATGTGTCACTGTCCCAATACTTTTGGAGCTCAGTGTATTTTCTCACTATTTTAACCATTTAAAGAGTAAAACTACTGTAGAAAGAGCTATCATAGTGCCTGTGCAGCAGCCCGTTCATTTGCCCCCTGCCAAGCCTTAGTATTGATATTATTATATTCATTGTTATTTCAGACCACGTATGTATGGACACTACAATTGGATAAATACAGCTTTACTGGACAATCTCACAGCTAAGTATGGCACAGAAACCTGACCATTTATGTTCAACTGCAATCAAGATTAAAGACCAGTAAACTGAGGTACAGCCTCTCTCCTGGAGCACAATCTCCATTCCTTTCCTGAGGATGGCTCACCCCTCACAGTTCTGGGTGACTTCAACCTCCCTACATCTGCCTTTGACTCATTTCTCTCTGCTTCCTTCTTTCCACTCCTTCCCTCTTTTGACCTCACCCTCTCACCGTCCCCCCCTACTCACAAGGCAGGCAAAACGCTTGACCTAATCTTTACTAGATGCTGTTCTTCTACTAATCTCACTGCAACAAGTCTCCGACCACTACTTTGTATCCTTTTCTCTCTCGCTCTCCTCCAACACTACTCACTCTGCCTCTACTCCGATGGTAATGTGCCGTCGCAACCTTCGCTCTCTCTCTCCCGCTACTCTCTCCTCTTCCATCCTATCATCTCTTCCCTCTGCTAAATCCTTCTCCCTCCGATCTCCTGATTCTGCCTCCTCAACCCTCCTCTCCTCCCTTTCTGCATCTTTTGACTCTCTATGTGCCCTATCCTCCCGGCCGGCTCGGTCCTCCCCTCCTGCTCCGTGGCTTGACGACTCACTGCGAGCTCACAGAAGAGGGCTCCGGGCAGCCGAGTGGAAATGGAGGAAAACTAGACTCCCTGCGGACCTGTCATCTTTTCACTCCCTCCTCTCGACATTCTCTTCCTCTGTTTCCGCTGCTAAAGCCACTTTCTACCACTCTAAATGTCAAGCCTCTGCCTCTAACCCTAGGAAGCTCTTTGCCACCTTCTCTTCCCTGCTGAATCCCCCTCCTCCTTCCCCTCCCTCATCCCTCTCTGTGGATGACTTCGTCAACCATTTTGAAAAGAAGGTTGACGACATCCGATCCTCATTTAATAAGTCAAATGACACCGCTGGTCCTGCTCACACTGCCCTACCCTATGATTTGACTTCTTTCTCCCCTCTCTCTCCAGATGAAATCTTGCGACTTGTGACGGCCGTCCGCCCAACAACCTGCCCGCTTGACCCTATCCCCTCCTCTCTTCTCCAGACCATTTCCGGAGACCTTCTCCCTTACCTCACCTCGCTCATCAACTCATCCTTGACCACTGGCCATGTCCCTTCTGTCTTCAAGAGAGCGAGAGTTGCACCCCTCCTCAAAAAACCTACACTCGATCCCTCTGATGTCAACAACTACAGACCAGTATCCCTTCTTTATTTTCTCTCCAAAACTCTTGAGCGTGCCGTCTCTAGCCAACTCTCCTGCTATCTCTCTCAGAATTACCTTCTTGATCCAAACCAGTCAGGTTTCAAGACTGGTCATTCAACTGAGACTGCTCTTCTCGGTGTCACGGAGGCTCTCCGCTCTGCTAAAGCTAACTCTCTCTCCTCTGCTCTTGTCCTTCTAGACCTGTCTGCTGCCTTTGATACTCTGAACCATCAGATCTTCCTCTCCACCCTCTCCGAGTTGGGCATTTCCGGCGCGGCTCACTCTTGGTTTGCATCCTACCTGACAGGTTGCTCCTACCAGGTGGCGTGGCGAGAATCTGTCTCCGCACCACGTGCTCTCACCACTGGTGTCCCCCAGGGCTCAGTTCTAGGCCTTCTCCTATTCTCTCTATACACCAAGTCACTTGGCTCTGTCATATCCTCACATGGTCTCTCCTATCATTGCTACGCAGACGACACACAATTCATTTTCTCCTTTCCCCCTTCTGATAACCAGGTGGTGAATTGCATCTGGTTATCAGCATGTCTGGCAGACATATCAGTGTGGATGTCGGATCACCACCTCAAGCTGAACCTCAGCAAGACGGAGCTGCTCTTCCTCCCGGGGAAGGACTGCCCGCTCCATGATCTCGCCATCACGGTTGACAACTCCATTGTGTCCTCCTCCCAGAGTGCAAAGAACCTTGGCGTGACCCTGGACAATACCCTGTCGTTCTCCGCTAACATCAAATCAAAACAACATTCGCAGAGTACGACCCTACCTTACACAGAAAACAGCACAGGTCCTAATCCAGGCACTTGTCATCTCCCGTCTGGATTACTGCAACTCGCTGTTGGCTGGGCTCAATGCCTGTGCCATTAAACCCCTACAACTAATCCAGAACGATGCAGCCCGTCTGGTGTTCAACCTTCCCAAGTTCTCTCATCAATTGGTGGCTGACTAAATACTTTTTTCCCCCACTGTAACTGGCCCTATGTGTGCATAACTGGCCCTATGTGTGTATAACTGGCCCTATGTGTGTATAACTGGCCCTATGTGTGTATAACTGGCCCTATGTGTGTATAACTGGCCATATAATGTAATGTAATATATATAACTGGCCCTATGTGTGTATAACTGGCCCTATGTGTGTCTAACTGGCCCTATATATAACTGGCCCTATGTATATATAACTGGCCCTATGTGTGTATAACTGGCCCTATGTGTGTATAACTGGCCCTATATATAACTGGCCTTATGTGTGTATAACTGGCCATATGTGTGTATAACTGGCCCTATGTGTGCATAACTGGCCCTATGTGTGTATAACTGGCCCAATGAGTGTCTAACTGGCCCTATGTGTGCATAACTGGCCCTATGTGTGCATAACTGACCCTTTGTGTGTATAACTGGCCCTATGTGTGTATAACTGGCCCTATGTGTGTATAACTGGCCCTATATATAACTAGCCCTATGTGTGTATAACTGGCCCTATGTGTGCATAACTGGCGCTATGTGTGTATAACTGGCTCTATGTGTGTATAACTGGCACTATGTGTGTATAACTGGCCCTATGTGTGTATAACTGGCCATATATATAATGGGCCCTATGTGTGTATAACTGGCCCTATGTGTGTATAACTGGCCCTATGTGTGTATAACTGGCCCTATATATAACTGGCCCTATGTTTGTATAACTGGCCCTATGTGTGTATAACTGGCCCTATATATAACTAGCCCTATGTGT